>NW_009735070.1:18677-39441 GCF_000703405.1 Apaloderma vittatum | reverse complement strand
TCTGGAGACTTCCAAACCCCGCCTGGACACGTTCCTGTGTGGCTGCCCTAGGGAATCCTGCTCTGGCAGGGCGGTAGGACTAGATGATCTCTAGATGTCCCTTCCAACCTCTAACATTCTATGATTCTATGATTCTTAAAGGATTTATGAAGGTTTTTCCCCACTCTTTATTCAGTAGGAAATTCAGTCAACTGCTCTTTTTCACCAAGCAGAGAAATCAGATTGGGGTGGGATTCAGAGTCCTAAAAGAAGAGGCAGTACCAGTCTAAATCCCTGAGTTGTTCATGACATCTCTCAAGGGCTGGCAGAGCTGACACAGGACCTGTGCCCTTCTGGAACAGCGGCCGGAGTACAGGTGAGATACGCTGCGGTATCAGGGGTGACACTGGACGCCGATATTTAGGCAGCTGCCTGGCATCTCACCTGCTACACAGCAAGTGCAGCCTGTTCAGTGCCTGTCCCTGGATGGCAGATGCTGCCACTTGCCCTGCAGAAGGTTCAAGAAATGTAGCAGCAGAGAATGAAAATCTCTGATGCCACAGCAGATGCCGAGGTTTGACTTATGCCATAAAACCTGGGCAGATTTATCCCTTCCTGGAAAAAGCACTCAGAACACTTCTGTTAAGTGCTGAGCTCATGCCAACAGGGGAGTAGCAGATCGTCTATGATGAAAGATTCCCTTAACACTGAAATACTGACAAGCATTAAAACAAAGAGCAGTCGGAAAGCAAAAAGTCTGCTTCCAGGGTCTGATTTCAGCTGTGGTAGATGTAGTGACCTATCTATCATTCTGACTACAATCTCTCCAGGGAAGGACAAGAAGTGAAATACACTCTGCTTTTTTACTACCACAGGCGTAGTCGTCCTTTCAAAAACTAGTGAAACGTGGCAGCAAACCCTTGTCCTCCAAGCCTGAGATCCTGCCTGACAAAAGGCAGAACCATGTGTTTGGAAGAATGCTGAACAGCCTGTGACGCACATGGTCAATCGTGCATCACTGTACACAGTTCATCATTGTCAAATTCCAGTCTTTTTGCTGAAGATCTGCTTACACTGCTCTGTTTTACAAAGCCACGATCTACCAGCCATCGTAGCAAGCAACTCAGCCATTTTAGTATTTACTGTACTGAATTACTACTGCGTTAAGTCACCCTCTGGTAACCAGAACCATGGGAGCAGGAAGAGGGAGAGAGGAACCCAAGTGCCCGCAGCAGGGATGTGACCCAACCGTCGCCTACCTGCACGGCCGGGCAGCTACTCCCTGCCTTCCCGTGGGGCGAGAGGCCCTGCCTCTCGGTGCTCTGCTTGGTCACGGTGAGGACGATGTGGGTCCCTGTGGAGTCGGTGATGAGGGTGGGGGGAGCGGTGCCCTTGATGAGGTCACTCAAGGCGCTCCCTTGCTGGCCGAGGAAAAGCCGCGGGCTCTGGGACTGGCACGGCGGCTCTGCTTCCGCGGCTGGCACCTCCTGCTTCACCATCACAGCTTTCTTTGGCACTGGGCTTGGATTCGAAGTGTCCATTTGGCTAGCGGGTGGTGCAGGGCTGAATTGGTCTGTTTGGCCACTGGATTGCTTCACAGACTGGCAACTCAGGAAACCGTTTTCACTCTTGACCTGAGTGCCAAACGCTACTGGGTTGGAGGCAAGGGCTGTTCCTTCTCCTGCAGCTGCTGGGGCCGGTAGGGACTGCTGAGAGCGCTTCTCCTGCTCTAATTGCAGTCTAAGCATCTCAACCAGCTGCTGCTTCTGCTTCAGCATGCGGGTGAGTTCCTCGATCTGCTTGTCCTTCTCCTGCAGCATCTGGTCTTTGTCCCTAACTTCTGCATCTCTGCTGTTGCCAGTGCTACACCGCTCTGATCTGGGTGTCGCATTTACGCTGCAGGAAGCGGACTTGGAGCTTTCTTCCTTCACCAGGAACTGCACTGGAGACGCCTGCAAGGTGAGCTGGGTCAGGGGTGAAGTTACCATCTCTCCAAAGGTGTCTCCAGTGGCCGAGTTCTCGTCCCCCGTGCTCATTTGTGAGCGCTCAGAAGGAGTTGGAGAAACAGGAGGAGTCGAGCCTGTGCTCCCAAACTTCATCACCCCGCCACCGGTGACTGTGGCCACAACTACTTCTGCTGGTGCAATGCCAGTGGTGACCAGGGCTGGCCCTGTGCTCAGCCTGGCAGCTGGGAAGGCTACCACCACTTCAGCAGCCTTCGGGAGGACGGCTGCTGGGCTGGGCTTGGGAGTGGGGGTTGTTTGGCCAGCTGCACCATTCTGCTCTTGGTAAGCTCTGAGACGCTCAATCAGGTCCGTTTTTGTGCCCGAGACAGGCAAGGCCCTCAACTTCAGCTCTTGCTTCAGCTCTGCTACCTGATAGGGGAAAAATAAAGTAAAAATGAGGGCAACATTAAGAGAATGTATGCTTTAACCAGAACAACTACTAGCAGTTATAAGGGCCATGGGGCAAAGAACTAAACTGACCCTCCTGCTGGCCAACAAACGTGCACCTCTGGTACAGAGTGCAGGGCAGCAATACCAGCTGCTATCACTAACTCCTGTCAAGGAGTTAGTGAAATATAGCTAGTAAAATACACTCAGCCTTGCTCTGGGGCAGCAAGGACTGCCCTCTCACAACAGCAAGAAAGGAGCTGTACAGCTTCACAGGACATTTACCTTCATCTCATCTAGGTTGGCAGGGAGAGGGCCGTGCTTGCCCACCGCAGCGTTACTGTTTTGTCGCATCAGCCCGCTGGAACCAGAGGATACTGAAGACGTGCTGCTGACCGTGGCAGAGAGATTGCGTACAGCAGGGGCACTGGCGCCACTCTGCTGCTCTCCTGGAGGCCTGCAAGGGAAGCAAAAACACATCAAAACCAAGTTGGAAAGGCACCGGGGGCCCTCAGTGTCAACAATCACATACGTAGAGGAACATCCGGGTGACTAGTGCCACCCTAGACATTAAAACACACCAAAGTGTTTGACTACACCGTGCCCCTTACTCCGCCAACCGACTCACTTCAGCTGCCTTTGTCTGACTGATCTGACAGCGGCCCTTTTTGATGCCTGCTGTAACCTAAGAGGATTGAGTGCATTACACCCAGCCGCCACACCTCACACGCAGAACACAATGTCTGATAACAGGAGTGGGGAAGTAAGTGCTTCCTGAGAGATGCCGTACTTTGGTGGGGCTGGCAGGATGGTCTGATAGTTGTAGTGCTGCTGCTGCTGGTTGAGGATCTGAAGCTGGAGAAAAAGCTGCTGCTGCTGGAGTATTTTGGCATAGGAGGAATCCATGGGAGGAGCTCCCTTGTCTTGCTTTTGGTCCGGGGGAATATACTGATGATATTTAAGCTTTTTGACTTTCGGCTTCAACTCCTTGGCTTTTTTACTGCGCTGAGACTTCTCACTAGCAGACTTGGGCTGGCTTTGCTATTTAGAAGAGAAGGAGGAAGAAAATAAAAATGGAAACATGTAAATAACATAAGACCCCATGTAAATCAAAACATACAGTGGGATTTTAATTTCAAAATTTTCCAGATTTGACCTCAGTGTCTTTCCATGCTCCTCTAACTCAGGCAGCAATATAGTCACAGCACCTGCAGCAGCTTACACTGCACTGTAATGCAGGTCCCCCTTCCCAGCACAACAGATCGCTTGCTCACCCAGTGCAGATTCACTGACTCTAATTATGGATAACACTGATTGTTTCAAAACATTTTGTATTCAGGTGAATACATCATGGAACAGAAAATCCCATTAGATATGTTACAACTAGTGTCACAGGAAGACACTAGTGAGAAATAAGTTTTCTTTCCTCTGCATGTGCTAACACAATACTTCCAACTCCAAACCTTCTTCAGAGTCACCACTTTATCTTCCTTCAGACTATGGCAATGAAGAAATTAACCAAAGTAATACCTTAATGAGCGTTGGTGGCGGCTTGGCAGCAGTAAGAGCCGCTCCATTGGTAAGACTAGTGGGCAGAAGAGGCGGAGGTGGCAGAGGCGGGGGTGGCTGTTCAGGTAGGAAAAGTGTTTCACTGGAGTCTGTGCTAATCTGCAATTGGGATGTACCCTGCAGGGAAAGAAAAAGACATAATGAACACATGTAGTAGAGGGGAAACATTTTAAGAGAGTGCAGGAAGAGTCCACTTACAGGGAAGCAGCACAGGTTTCAAGTCATTAATCACACTCCTTTAACCCACTGCTTCAGTCGTCCCGGAGAAGCAGCGTAACTTCACAGGGCAGAAAAGGAATCAAAATCCCACACCCATATCTCCCAGCTTTGTCCAGCAGAATCAGTCACACAGAGGCCGTATCACCAAGTAATGTTCGCCCCTCTCCCACAAATGGTACCACTATGGGGGCCTCTGAATAACCCGCGGACTTCACCAACCCAGAGCTAAGATCCCTCATGAAATCTCACAGACTCTACTTTTTAAGGATCCCTTGTTCTCACTTTTTAGGATCCTCTGCCACAAATCAGCATTAGCTGTGAAACTCCAAGGCACTGCGGGAGGCCACCACAATCTCACCTGAGCTAGTGACGTGCCGGTGGTGCTAGGGGGAGGCTCACAAATCCGGGAATCCATCGGCGATGGGACAGACCCCTGGGACTCATGGCTGGCTGGCTGTTCTGGGGAGAGGGCATCACTGCTGTCCTCATCAAAGGAGGAATTGTCTGCAACCTTTGGGTAGTTCACCTGTCCAACTGAAAACAAACATCAGCTATGGTCTTTAAAGCAGAATAAGAAATTATTTCACTTGACACTAGATGCTTCATAAAGATAATGTGGCTAAGCTGTGCTTAAAGTAGCAACTGAAAATGAGAGAACGGAACCCAAGCTGGATAGCTTTTAAGTATTTACATTCATCTCTGCTATCAGCAGAATAAAATGATGCAGACTGAGATGAACCATTTCCTTCACTTCTTAGCCAGATAAGATCAGGAAGTATAAAAAGAGCTACTTAACTGCCCAAACTCAGCTCTGTGGCATGGCTCATTTTATCACCATCTGGCACCAAACAAGAACGTTAGACAGTGTAAGGATGAGTCTTTGGTGTTTGTCCTGTGCAGTGGAAGGTAGAATCCCTCTTCAGGCCAGAATCCCAAAGTGTCCTCGAATCTTACAAGCAACAAGGACTAAGGATTAAGTGGTGGCCCTGCCTGCTATTAGCATTTCTGACTCTCTACACGTCCAGTAGAGAAATTAAGGTGAGTGTACGTCTGTAACGCACTAATGTTTTTCAGATTATATTATCTCAAATTAATCCTGCTAGGCAGGAAAATACTATTGTTTGCACCTTACATAAAAGCAACAGAAATCCAAGAGAGATGTATTTTGCTCAGTCAGAAGCAAGCCACAGCTCTAATGCTCCAGTTCACAAGTTCACTCTTTCTCGTCCTCAAACCCTTCTCGTGCAATAGTGAAGTCAGGCTCCCACAACACTCTCCCTTTCCTTTTTCATGAGAAGTATTCCATCTTGCTCACAGTTGTGTCCCATTTGTCTTTAAAGTAGCCGTGCGTGTTTGGGGGGATGAATAACCACAGACGCGCACAGACTGCTCAGTCTGGGGAGACAGGAAAGAGCACTGCTGAGGCAGTGGGAAGGCTATTCCTCAGCATTCCTTTCAGCCCTTGGAATGGCACTGGCATGATTTACATCTGTTCTGGTTTATTTTTAAAGGGGTTGAATCCTCTGAAGTTTTTAAGTTCACAGACAGCTTTTGTTTCATCACACCTGTTTATATTCTGTCTCCTCTCCCTGATCTGAGTAAGTCAGGGTGTTCTCCATGACCAAGGCTGCTGACATATTATACTGAGAGAGGGATTTTTAAGGAGAGAATTCAGGGAATGTGATCTTCAACAGTCTTTCAAGTCTTCAGGGTATGCAATTGCTTTCACGTTATTCTGGGATGCCCACACTCTCTACAATTTAATGTCTCCATAGCACTATTTCGGCCAGAGCAAATTCTGTTTCTCAGAACCAAAAGTCTGATTTTGACACAGGAATACAAGACTCCCTCAGACAGGCAAGTGAACTGATAGGAAATCACAGCCCATTGTGGGAATTGCCCTCAACACACACCCTCCTCTGGCCTTACCAATAATGGCTTCCTTCAGGCTCGACTCCACAGGCAAGATGTTCTTCTCCACCAGCTCCATGGGACCTGGCCTCTGCGCTATCTTCTCATTGAGGTCATCTGCCAGCCTGGCTCTCTTCAGCTTCAGCTGCTTGGCCTGCAAGGAGGGTTCAGCTGAGGTCTCTGTTCAGGGAAAAGTAAATAAAATGGCATCAATCCAGCAATGGTCAACCTATGTACTTGAGCAGTATTTCACTTCTAGTCAGAAAAGTAACTGTAGATAACTGTACAAAAAATAGTTGCAGGTAACAAGAGATAACTGCACTATAAAGATATTACAGATATTATCTACAGTTAAGTTATAAAGTAACTACAGCAGCCCTTGTGACTCTAGAATAGGACAAATTCACTGTTCTCAAACTGATGTCACCCAATTCTTGTTCATCCTTTCCCTTTCAGTTGTGTCCAAAGATGTGGTACTCCCTCTCTGAAATGGAGGTGCTTACTAATTAGACTGCATCTGCCTCACTCCCTCTTGGATATTTTAGTGTCTTCCCTTAGTAGACAATCCATGGTCATCCTATTTCTTTGTCGGCTACACAAAACTGCACAGTTTGAGTTCCTGTAACAGATTCTTCTGAGAATCTCCACGCAAGCAGAGTTGAATCTCTCCCAAGAAATCATGCAACAGGCATGATCTTCTGCCCACTCCCAACTGTAAGAAAGATTTGGGGGTCAGAGGCAGAATAGAAAGCTGTTAAATAAGCAATTACAATAAAGCTTATTGTTGACGTTTTCCTGTTTGGCATGTGCCATACCTTCCAGAATGTGCATCCTAACCAGCTCTGATCTCTCTGGCCGGGACCGGATTTTCCGTTTCAGATAGTCTTCTGTCTGCAGCAAAAACAGACAAGCAAGAACCAGTTTCAGTCGATCAGACACAGGAGTGAGGTAATCTTGGACAGCACAAACAAGACAAACAACCATCTTTAGTTGTTACTGAGATCTAAATAAACACAGAATAGAGAAGGGGCATATCTTCTGTCCCAGAGAATGAGCTTATTCTAAAGATGACCTTCTAATATAATTGCCTCAGTCTAACTGTGCACTGCTGTCCCGCACAACAGAAAACGGAAAGGACTTCCCCAAGAGCTGAAGCACTTGTTCAATTGCCCATACCAAGATATTAACTTGATAAGCAGGTTTTAGGGAGAAAAAGAAAAGAAGAGGAAGAAGCAAAAAGATTTGGGACACTGGTCTTACTGTAAAGGCCACTGTTCCAATCCTTCCAGTTTAAAGTGCTAACACTCCCTTAGAGGTTTTAATCACAGCTGTTATTTTTTTACTTATGCTGGTTTCACTGTTAAAACAAAACTTAGCCCAGCAGTCATAACAGGTTTTACTCCGCTGTAGACTAATGAGAAAAGAAAATAAAAAAAACTATCCCCAGAGGCCTTTTGCAGAACAGAAATCATCAAGAAACTCCCCAGTTAGCAAAGGTGCTGCATGAAGTATGACGCCTACTTCCTCTTTCTACAGAGCCAGAAGTCTGTGTCATTTCAGTATTACAAGATTTTAGGGGGGATCCTCTGTGTTACATTTTCAACTTCTAATGCGTTGGATAAATTAGTGCACGTGCAGGTAACAGAGAAACCATATACTGTCTTCAAAAGTGGAACTTAACTCCACAGGGTAGGAGCCTTTAAGGGCAAAACAAAGACCATAAAAACAAAAATGTAAAGTATACGGACAGTGGGGAAGAAGAATATCAGTGACTTCCAGAACGAAGTCTCCAAGGCAAATCTAGGCACTATACTCAATGTTTTTTAGGCACTGAGGGTTAACTACCACCAAGTACAATCTGAAGAAGACCCCATCCAATACATCTCTGACTACATAGCGCTCTATTACGTCTGGAATATGAACAGCTCCCTTTTGCATTTCATTAACAGCTACAGGACGCCCAAAACTTAAGACACTACTCCTTACTTCCCAATAACATTAAAAACAACATCACATCTTACCCTGGCCCGCTCCAAACTCCTTCTTTGTTCATGAAATGCAGCTGGACTTTTCAGAGCTGTTGAGAGGAAAACATTTAGGGAATGAATTAGAATGATGGAAGTTCTCTTACTGCACATGCCTTCAGGCCAACAAAGTTAACAAACACACCGCAGCAACTGCCTTCTCCATCTTTCAGCACACTGGTCCACATCTCCAGCTGGTATAAAGCAACTTGAGTTGACATACTCCATTTGACAGCACAGCAGCTACAGGAATTGACCTGGACTTTTTGTGAAGAGACTAATATGGGTACAATTGTAGTGGAACTAACCACTGTTCACAAAGTTGGGTCCAAGAACATGAGTCCAAAAAAACCCCCCAACAAACGTGTTTTAGAAACTTCAACACAGGATAAGGTATCCAGGACCCTTAAGTAAGGGAACGGCACTGAAACACTGGAGAGGTGCGTGAAATGGTTGGAAGGATGGGGGAGGTTCCTAATGAACTGTAAATCCTCTTTACTACTTTTTAATGTCAAAGGAAGCTGCAAGTCTTTCCTTAATCTGCACCTGTGTTTTATGTACATGCAAGGGCTGGTTGCAAATTCTGCAGGTCCACAGGACATATATATTGCTCCACAGAAAAGAAACTATCGTGAGAATAGGAACACTTGGACAGGAAAGTACATCTGTCTGTTGACAGAAAACCAAGACTTGAGGAATTAACAGCAGCTCTCCATATAACTCCAGCAGCTCTCCTCGCCCCCTTGGGCCCAGTATAAAACCAGAGCCAAAATGGATCATGTTTTAGGAAACTGATCCTCCGCTGTCCAGGACAGTACTAACCCTGGAGGAATCTCTCACTCTGCCTGGCTCCTCTGGAGCACAGAAAGCTCACGTCCCACAGTAAAACCGGAGAACGAGGGTGACAACGGTGAGTGTCACTAGCTCCTCACTGTCTTCTTGAATCCACAAGTAGCTTATTTTTCAAAACAAGCACATTGCGGCTTCTATTCAGAGCTACCTGAAGGGAACATAAAAATTTCTTTTCCTATTTCTGAAGTATTCATATTTAAAACCACCTTTTAAAAAATTCATCAAGCTAAACAGTAAAGTTAAAAAACTCAGCTCTAAAGCTAAGTTGAAAGTCTTCTGAAGACAGAAATCTAAACCTGTACAGTTAATAACTCCAAAGTATTGCACCTAGGTCCTATGACATACAGTCTATTCATATTATTTTTCACTTGAGAAAAATTAAGTATTTCTCAAATGTAACTTCACAATGAAATCTCAAAACACTATTAAAAATTGAAAGCCCTTGTGCAAATGTAATATAAGTAACTACTTCTAACGCATGTGTAGACTTCTAAACTCTTTCCTACAGAATAAAACAGATTAGCCAAAGACAGATTGTTAAGACAGACACACGTTCTGTGAAATATAGACAGAGACCCTCTAGGTTCACATCAATGGAGTAAATTCTGAGCACATATGGGTATCATAGATGGGATTCAGACTGCAGAAGTGAATGAAGAATAACCTGTAGAATAAATGAACGGTAACTGAAAACTAACCATCGTGAGTGAGTATACAGACCCTTACAATGATGGGGCAAATAGTTCCTGTTCTGATTAAAGATAGTTTAGTACAATCTGGTTACGGAGAAAAATCACTGGAGAAGGTTATGCAAGCTGTGAAATGGGAGTGCACTGATTGCACTTTGGGATAAACCAAAAGTAAAGGTAGAGATATGGTTTTGCAATAACTGCAAAAATAACTGCAAAAACAACTGCAAAAACTTCACTGGCTAGCTGAGATAGCAACTCTGGGCCAGTCTGACCATCACACTTCAATGAAGAGCAAGCAACAAATAATACTGGGAAATACTCTTTCCAAGCCACGTGAACCACTTTTGAACATGCACGTGCTCAAACTCAAATACACATTTCTTTCTCTGTATGCACATCACAGAAAAGCAAAATAATAGTTCAGGTGCACTTGGGCAGAGATACCATGCAGTATACAGATCAGGATAAAAATCTACCCTGGAGACAAGCAAAGCACGCCTCATCTTAAGCCTTAAAAAAACTCTCTACCACTGGAATCTGCAGGCACAGCAGTAATTCTTTAGTCTCCCCTTCCCGCCTACCTCTGCTGTCAGTAAGAGGCAGCACATGAACTTTAATTGACATTTCCCTGACCACAGCAAATGGTCAGGAAAATCAACTGCAGTTCAGCTAGTGTCACAAGTAGCCCAGGCAAACTCAAACAACAAAGCAAGAAGATAAGAATCCCTGTTCAGAAAAAAAAAAAAAAAAAGAAAAGAAAAACTCTCCCCCAAAATACATACACATTAAATAGTAAGTAATGCAAAACTGCTACAAGAAGAATGCTTGAAAAGAACCATTTGAGTCTCTCATGACTAGTCCTCTGGAAAGAAGCACTGGGCTGTAGCTCTTCGGGCTGGCAACATGACAGAGGACTTCATATTCAACCTCTGAAAATGTCAAGAGGGCACAAATCCTTCACTGCTTCCCTCAGCATTCTACGATGGGGCTGGCATGTCAGGAGAGGGTGTAGAATCATACTCCATTTGAAGTTAATTAAGCCTTGCACGTTTTTCTGGCTTTGAAACAACTACATAGCCCAGAGTTGTGGATCAACGCTGTTACCTTTATACACCAAACAAACAAGAAAATCCTATGAAGAACTACAAAGGCTCTGGGTAAGCTCTGCAGGAGACCCATCATGCAGGTATGCCCCTTTTGCAGTTCCTACCACTGCCCTTCCTTCTGGCCAGAAGGAAGTTGCAGCCCGATGCTTAACATTTTCATACTCTTTCATACTTTTCATAATTTTTTTAAAAAATAAAAATCAGTCATCAGCATGGGGCAAATCATAATTGTAATTTTCACCCTGACAGATTAGAGACGCATCCCACTGCGCTATTTCCAAGAGAGAACAGCTGGAAAGCTGACAGTTGTGCGACGATGCGACGGGTGCCACTTGGCACTGATTCCTGCAGCAGAATTACGCCCGTGCTTCACACCCTTCTGCCTTGCTCACCTGAGTGCTGCTTTATTCATTCCACTCAAGATCACCCATATTGACTAAGTTCTATTGTTCTCAGCCACATCAGCTACTCTGGCTCACTCTGACGGTGTACGCAAATAAGCGGATTAGCTGGTGGGGCAGAAGCAGAGGCAACCAGGTAGGCATGGGGCAGCACTTCTGTCACTGACATGGGATTCATGTCCACACCCCTTGGTACCTGAAGCAGCAGGTAATAATCACAGAAAGTAGAGATGGAGAAACTTCAATCAGTTAACGCTTTCTGACTACTCAGGTTGGATAAAATATACTAAACTATTCCTTACAGTAGTCTGTCCAACCTGTTCTTGAAGATCTCTCACAAAAAAATGCCGTGCTGCTGTAGAGAAATTATCCTAGCACACAGACGTCCTTACTACTTGAAAACCTGTCTGAATGCCTAACTTACATTTACCTGCCTGCAATTTATACTCATTAATCCTTGCCTTACCTGCAACCATTAAAAAGAACAATTTATTCTCTTCTTCTTTGCATCTGTCTCTATACATCTGAAAACCTTGGGTTTCCTACAGTCTTCTGTTATATAAAATGGCCAAAGCCAGTTGTTTCAACCTTCCTCTATAGAAAACATTTTCCAGACCTTTGCTTGTTTACTCTCTTTTGGACTCCTTCCATTTGATCTGCATTTTTATTGAAGTATAGTGTCCAAAACTGGGTACATATTCCAGCCTAGGCTTTATCAGCTTTTATAGAGCTAAATTATTAATAATGACACTTCTCAGCTATATGTCCCAGCCAGTTTGCCTTTTTTTGTATACATAAGTGTATAATATGTTCATTTGTGCTTGGCTCACAACCCATGAAAGGTCTCCAATCCTTTTCTGCAGAGCTGCTATCTAGCCAGCCATTCGTGCCACTGACTAGACATACCAAAACGTAGGAACTCTGCATTTTTCTTTGGTCCTCTCCCATTCTTCTCAGCTTCTCCAGGTATTGTAAGTCTCAATCCTGTCCCCCTCCCAGCCTACTAAACTGCAAGCTCAACAAATATGCCTACAGTTCCCTTGTTTACATCAAATTACTGAAAATACTGAATAGTATCAGATACTGACTTTCACCCTTCCCACCCCACCCAAAAGCTCTGCTCAGCACATCCTCCCAGTCTGACAAGCCTTTATGCCAATACTTTTCTCTCACCAGCTGCACACGCAGATTGGAGTTGTCCCAGCTTCCTTGCAAAAATGTCAGACGATCCTGCATCAAGCACCTTACTAAATCCAAGAAGTGCAAAAAGACATTTAAACACCTTGACTTCCTGGGGAGGCAGATCAACAAATATTTAGTCTGGTGGTAGGTCCAGCCTAAATAGTGACCTTTCTTTCCTCCTCGCTTGTGTCCCATGAGTTTCTGCCTCGCCATTGATGCTCCAATTGTACCAGCACAGGGAGCTGTACTAGGGAATCGTCACCATAAAGTAATTCCAGCATCTCCCTATGGTGCTTGCTCCTAACAGCAAAACTTCGGGTGAGCACCTGATGAAAAAAGAGTGCTGAGAGTTTTTGTTTCCCATCATATGCAGAAAAAAAAATCCTTTATATGTCTCTTCTACTGAGATACTTGAGAATGCAGAAGTAACTTCTGCAATGCCCAATTTCATTTAGGTATTTTTTTTGCCTGCCCTTTTGATTTTGTTTCTACATGATATGTGCAGTTACACTTTCTGCCCTCACTCCTGTACCTAGACCTGGGACAAAGCATGTTAGCGCTCGGTTATGCTGACAAAACCACCCATGGACTCAGATCACAGTTGTTTTGAAAGAGTTATTCTAACCTGGATTGGTATGCTAGTCTACAGCACTGCCCCACATATAATAGCATCAGCAAAACTGAGCAAAAACTGCCCTGCCAGGCAAAGTCAGAAATAAGAGGCGGGACTGGAGGCCAGCGCTGCAGCAGGAGCCCCCACACTGCTGAATCCCGGCCTCTGTGTCTTCAGATTGTTCCATCCACCTTAGGAAAACAGTCTGATGTTGCAAATTGCCAGACGAGCACTAAAAATGCCGTAGGGATAGAAGGGACAACAGCATCACCAACGAGGTTTGGGACAGCAGAGTCCAACAGCTGCCCTTCACTGTGTTGTACATACTTTTGTCCCACTCAGACAGGACCTTGCAATCTGCAACACTTACTATCAGGAGGATGAGTTTTATCCCTCACCTTTAGAGGACTGACAGCAGGACGTGGCTAGCGAGAAGCTCATGAAATTCCTACTGCATAAATCCTACTTTTTAGTCTCTCTGCTACTTGTTACGGAGTGTCTTGATACTTCATCACCAGAATTCCTGAAGCATCTTAGTGGCCATACCCCTAGCTATCATGAGCAATGTCCCTGGAGATGAATGATGCAACTGTCCTGTGCCTCCACCCTGCTTCAAAATTGTCTGCAGCTACACATTGCAACTACTGTCCTTCCACTTGACCCACTCAAAGCTAAGTAGCATCACACAGGACCATCTACAATGAGACACATCTCTCCATACAAAGCATGAGATGAAAGTTGCTGATCTTTGCTTCAAAGCAATGTAGGAATTCCTATGAAATAGGGTCCAAAAACCGCAATGCACAAGTTCAGTGTTCCCTCAGTCCAAGCCTCATTTTAAAGACGGCAAGATGAAGAGAGATACTGCTGCAAAACATCAAACTGGTGGTGCTACAAACAGCCTGAATCAACACCCTGGAATCCATCCCAAATCTCCAATATAACAGCAGTGACGAAAAGCTGGGCAAAACGGCTCAAACGTTTCTGTTAATGGTTTACCCTGCAGTGTACAAAAGCAAATTTTAGCCTTGCAAAGCTTTCAAAGACAGTCATACGCAGATCTTCAAGTTCCTGTTACCTAGTGTGAGAAATAAGTGGAATCAGAAGTAAATTCAGTCACTCTAAGAACGAAACACAGCAGGGGAAGGGGACTGACCCAACTGCTGAGAAAAAGAGATCAAAATACCCTATGTTTGCAAAGACAGTAGGCTTTGCAAAGAGCTAAATAAAGGCAAGAAAGGAAGGCAAAGGATCTTCACAGGTTTTCATAGCTCAAATGTCTAGGGGGAAGAAGAGGCTGCAAAACCTTCTGCAATTGGTAGGATCACTGTTTTGAGGCTATCAGACACATAGGCTGGCAGAGGAGAGACAGCACATGAGCTTTCCTTGGCCACAGTATCATCTCATCATAGACAACAAGGTGATACTTGAACTGCAAATCAGTTGGTCAGACAACACACTATGTTTGTAGAAAGGCTACGGCTAAATTCAAAATACTGAGTCAAGTATTCTGCTCTTCAGTTAGCTCAGTTCCTGAGAGAAAGGCAAAATCTCCCCTGACAAAGAGAAGTGTCATGTCCAAACCCAACCTCAGACACATTGACTTAATTCGGAATGGCAGAAGGCCTTCTGCTGCAGCTCTCAACCAAATTCTAGTTTCTCTCTCTTGTTTACTATGCTTTCGTAAAAAGATGAGATAAAGTGCTGCAAATAGGCTTGAGGACTTCCTCTGTCGGTTCAGGGTGGGGCTCCCACCCCACAGCATTTGGTGCGTAGTGTTTGGTAAGAGACCTGAACCACAGAACAAGGCAGTTGACACTTTCTTCCTCCCTCCATATTCACTCCACTTCCAAAACACATTTCTCACAGCACGGAAGAAAAAAGTATTAAAAAATTGGGTGACATGCACAGAAGGAGCTGTCATCTTGCTAGTGGGGCAGTAGCAAAGAGCAGTATGCTGTAGAAATACGAAAAGGGGGTGGGTGGGTTATACACAGGTGGGAGAAAACAGATCTCCATCAGACAGGGACCTCCATCAGCTCCAGAAGGTTTCACATTTGGTACACAGGCTTGATCATACTTGAGAATTTTTGCTGATTTCCTACCTTCAGCATTGATAAGAGGCCTTGGATTAAGGTTAAGATCTGAGTATCAAGTTAAGGATAAGGAAAGAAGCCACAATTTGTAAACTGTGATTATTCAAACCCCAGAACATATAACCTCAGAAAATTCAAAATTAAGATTGACGTAAGAAAACCAATCCAAATATTTTTATGAAAGTGAGAAACACACCTCTGGCACCAAAACAAATGCAGCTTTGCTCTTCAAGGACATCCTTCGGTAACAATGTCATTGTGATTAAAGAATTATGAGTATTTCTAGTCTCAAACAGAAGAAAGGCTGAAGAACGTTCTTCCCCATGTTGTTACTGCTGCCAGCACTGCGAAAGCTTGGCAATGACAGCTATAGTGCTACAGCTTTATCGAGTCTTCCCTATTATCAAGTTATTCCAAACAACACGGCACAGGAGATGACAGCCAGATAAAGGCCACGTTAGCTACATTGTTCGAAGAGACTCAAGCTGTTGTGGAAGCCAGAGCTGAAGAAGTCCTGTCTCCCTGACACCCTACCTTCTCCTGCATCAACACTCAACGACCTTGCACAGCGTACTGGCTCACAGAGCTGTTGTTGCCCAAAAAAGCCACTTTCCAGTCCCCCGAACTAGTCTTGCCCTGGGTGCATGAGTGTCTGTACAGGTGAGGCTGTGGTACCCTGCCGCAGCTCAGCTCGCCACAGAGCCACGTACCAGTTGAGCTTCTTCCAACGCCCGAACCAAGCACCCCTCCAGAGTGCGTGTCCACAACTCAGCAAAACTGTCAGTAACTTAGAGTGTAGCTGAAGTTTTTCATTAATTTTAACTGTGTGAAAACCTGAAGTGTAGGTTTGTCACAGCAAACACACAAAATTATCAACGTTTTTCAAGGCCTAACACTGAGTTATTTTTAAACGCTAACAGATAGGTATAGCTTCTCAAAAAGTTCATCCTCTTTAGGAGCAAAATAGAAATTGTCACCCATGGTAACAGTTATCAGATCTCTGCGTGACTATGGCTACAGCTGTGTCAAAGAACATTTACAGCAAATACAGATAATGTATAGCCTGCACACAGATAACATATAACCCGCTCCATCCACTGCCATTAACTCTTGGCATTCAAAAGACGTTACCCAAATCCTAAAATGAAAAATAAAAAGATAAAGATTCATTGCAACTAGGATTATCCCACCTTCAAACTGAAGAGGAAAAGGGAGACAGTGAGCTTCTACTGGGAACCTTTTGATCCATGCATTGCTAGACCAGACCTCACACCAGCTTGTTGGATGGGTAACTGTCCTTTGCAAACATTTCGGGCAACTGTACAGAGTGCCCAGGCTGGGGGAGGTGTAGGGCCATGAGAGGGAAAAAGACTATTCTCAGCCAGCGATTAAGAATGAACCCAGGATGACTGTGGGAACATGAAGGGAAAAAACTGTATTACATACCAGATTTTGCTCCCCTGCATCGTGATGCTTCTCTTGCAACTGGCAGAGTTAAATCTTTTATCACTGCAGAGATCGAGAACTAAAGGCAGCCTATTAAGCCCCCGAGCATGGCCTTTTCTTTCTACAACTTCAGAAAGGGCAAACAGCACATTGCCATTACTAACACAATGAACTTTAATCACAGATTATATAAACACATGGAAAACAAACACAGACAGCTAAAAATATAAACAAACCAGGTGCCATTATTAGGCCCCTGACAATGAGGCCCTCAGCTTTAATGTGCAGACTCCTTCCCCACACAAAGCCTCAAGGCTTTGAAATTGTGCTTCGACGGAGGAGATCAAAGTCAAAGAACCAGCAAATAATTTCTGGGAGACAAGTTACAGGTAGGTGATCAAATTAAAATAGAACCGTCTACAGGTTTCTGTGCTACATGCCACAAACAGAAATACAGCTCTAAGTGTCCTCTACAGCTTTTGTTTATGATACCTGCTTAGTGTCCCAGCCATACTCTCAGAGCACAGCGTCGAGTCAATCAAAAGTCTCGCTGCAGCCTCTGTGTTTGAGGTCCTACTCTGTACTCAATAAGCCAGGAAACAGCAAGGTTTTAGAGGTTAAATGGAGTATGAGAAAACAGTTGTTACTATTTTTAAATCTTAAAGACTTCACATTTTATTAAACAAGTGTTTAATAAGGAGTAACGATATTTACAGACCATACATTTGTATGAAAGTGAAGCAGTCACCAATGGGCAGAATAGCAGACACTAGATGGCAGGGAAGTAAAATTTCAAATTTCTGTTTCGTTGCTATAAATATATTCCAAAAACCATAGGGAATGTCACTACAAAGACCTGATATGCAAAGCAGCCATAGAATAAAGGGAACACATTACACAGCAAAGATAAGTAAAGCAGGAAAAGCTCTTTGGGGCTGTTAAAGCAATTGGTTTATCTGCAGTTCAAATATAACACACAACAATCTTGAAATGTCAACTGCAACACTTCCAAATCAGTAAAACTCCACATAGGCACAGCAGTTCATCTCCTACCCTAGCCTATATGTAGAAGATAAAATATTGTTGAGACATAAAGAAACTACACTGGAAGTCATCCGCGTGACTGCGGAACAGCTCCTGCCGCGAGAAATACTGTGCATGTAGATAACAGCTTACTGCCTCTCCTTTCTTTCACATACATGAAAAGATGCTCCTATTTCACAATTAACAGTTAAACAATGTAAAAAGCTTGTTTTGTTTTGTTTTGTTTTCTTTTGTTTCTGACAACATTTAATATGTTTCTGTGGTAGCTATTGTTTGTAATAGGAACCAGAAGCTGGCTACACCCTCAAAGGGCAGGTCTCCTTCAACTACCACCCCATATACTACCTTGATAACTTTCAGGTATAAAACTGGCAGCTTAATAATAAAATATGAATATGAATATTAAACATAGAGTTATGCAATAAAGTTAGAAGTGCACAATTTTCATCAATAAAATTACTTTTTTAAAAATTGAGAAGCAGTTAGTCTATCAGCAATATCATTGTTAGCTACCCTACACGTACACAAGTGTGGATGTATGGCCAAATTTTGGGGTTGATATGTTAAAGTCTAGAGACGTGATTTAACTTTAGAAATTCACAGGTGGCAAGCATTTAATGTAGTGAAACCAACACCTCAGAGATACTCTTTTCTTGTGATGGTAGCTGTGCTGGATGCAGACCAGTTACAAGCTTTGCCTACATGATGATCAACACTGATATGCCAAAGCATAACCTGTGTTCTCTATCCTTAAATCACACAGTAAATGGCAGTTCCTTCAGAATTATATCTAAGCAACGTCACACAGCCCTTCAAAATGAAAATACTGTATTTCGGTTTTATAACAAATTTCAAATTTCCTCCATTAACCTTACGGCTACAAAAAATAAATTGCAACTACTGATATGAGAGGCCTAATGAGATTATAATCATTAGATCGCCCACTGTATTACAATCATTCCTAATCATTCGGCATGTTGCAACTGAACATTGCATATGTTCCCCTCACGTAGTCCAGGGATAAAATACATTCTCCTCAGGAGAGATCAAAACGCAGCAGCACAAGATTCACAAGTCTTGTACACCCAAATACACTCGAGCGACTAGCAGGCTGCGTGTCCAAGCAGAAAACTGCATCAGAGCGTTGGTAAAGCAGACCTGTAGCATGGAAACACCTCGGCACCCGTGAAATCAGTCATTCTAGAGAAACGGCAAAAATTCCAGGCTTTTTGGATTCCACATACATTCATGGATTCTGCATATACTGCATCCTGAAATACAGTCAGAGTAGTTGGATCTGGGCACAAAGACTGGCAAACTGGGAAACCTCAGCTACAGTGAAGCAAAAAAGAACCTCCTGGAAATTTTCTGCCTGTACTGCAGCCACCCTCCTCCCAGCTTTCAGCCCAGCCGATGCCCTTTTCAAAGGCTGCCTGTGTCATCTTTCAGGTATTCACAAAGCAGTGCCACAGAGCAACACAAGGCACATTCCCAGAAATTATTTTCTACTTCTGTTTTGTGCACCTAGGTGAATCTGATGGTCACAACAGCAGCTCTCCTGCAGGATTGTGCCACGTGACAACCTTGCATGCTTGCCTGCATTTTGTGCTTGCAGCCAGGAGTCAAAAGATCACAGTCCTGATAGATAAAATAACGGGCGTGTGAAGCTTTAAACCTCACAAAGAGAAAGTGCACAACATATTTTGCAAAGCAGAGTATTGCTGCATTTGCCAAATGTCTTTCCCTTAAAAATCGTTGCTGTTTTAGTTGAAGATACTTTCCATGTGTCTTTCTACTCAAATGCACATTAGCTACTGTTTTAAACATTCTTTTCAAGTCTAGAAAATTGGGTGTCTTAACACTTCCCCCCCCCACCTTACAATAGCTCTAACCTTTAAATTCAATACTGTAAAAACTGACAGCATCTGACTGTTCCTCTACAGAATGACAGAGTTCAAAGAGTTGAGCAGAGACAGCAGATTTTGTTTAGCTTTCATTTTATGAGGACGGGAAGATGAAAATCACCTCTGCGTAGCTACAAAAAAAATGCAAATAGCAAAAACGCTTGTCTCTCTGCACTATCAGAAAATAGGCCAAAACCTGAATAAATATGAATATTCATCTCTCCTTGTTTCTAGATACAGTCTTTCTAGCTCAAATCACAGGTATGTCAGGGACAGATGAAGACTCGCTTCCCTCCTCTTTTCTATGGTCAATTGAGAATTTTAATCTTCAACTAATGATTCCTGCTACTAGTAAAAGATTACACAAAGTGATAACAGAAAAGCAAGAAGAATTAATGAAGCATAACCCCCAATTATTTTGAATCCTCTGTCACTGCTTATAAAATGCTTTATTTCTTACTACAATACACTAATCTTTTAGTGAAGCACAGCCCTACTGTAGGTGGGTTGGAAAGGTTATTCATGTGAGATTAAGTGTACTTGGTAAAAAAATGTTGAAACATTTGCCTTTACTCTCTCCCTTATAAACAAAATTCCACATGGGAACAAAGCAAGCAACTCCCAGCTCTGTTCTGAACAAGCGAAGCAGCAGTGGTGTGACTCTCACTTGAACGTGACACAAATATGTCTTCTCCTACTCCTCAGGTTTAGAGTGTCCAAAAACTTGGTGTTGATGGAAGCCTGAAATCCAATTTCTCCTTTAGGGCATCAAGCTGAATCTAAACATCACACAAGACCTAAACTACAGTCAGGAGCATCAAAGATAATAAAGTCAGTCTGCACACTTGTAGCATGAAACAAAACTTTTACTTCTCCCACACTTGATCCATAGATTTTTGCACTTCTGTTTGGCAACAAGATCCAGGAAGTGATCTGTATTAAAGGCCAATCTAAATGATCATGTAGGGTAGCATATTAAGACCAACTCCGCACAAACAGTTGATGCTGAGAAACTGACATCCACACTCTACATGGGAAGGTGAAACGGGAGGTATGGTGCAAGACAAGCCATAGTCTGGTTCCATGGACTGAATGCATATTAGCTGTAGGCAAAACATTTTCCAGTTTACTTTCATCCCAATTTAATCCAACTCTCAGATTTCATTTCATAGTACAAAGCAAGGTACAGTAGGCAGGTGCAATCAGGAGCTTCACTTCAAAAGCATCTTCCTAACCCAAGCTATAATGCTAATGTAGATAAAACTACTACACTTCTTTCAAGAGCATTAAGGCTCTCCAGATGGAAAATAAGGGCTAAAAGCCAATCAGCACT
>NW_009735070.1:0-18646 GCF_000703405.1 Apaloderma vittatum | reverse complement strand
GTGCTCTGCTCCAGCTCATTTAATTCAACACTAAACCATTCTCTGAATTCCCATTTTATATTTTCATTAAATCATCATGAAGGGCTGTGTGGGGCTTGGTTCCTGACTAACGAACTCAAGAGGGAAACATGGGGCCCAGTACAGCCATATTCAGCTGTACTTGACAGAGGAACAAGTTTACGGATCTAAATGTTGTCACAGACAGGAGGTATGGGGCAGAGAGGTGAAAGAATACAAGATACCTGCGCATTCCCAGTATTAAGTAAAAATGTCTACTCTTAACTGTTGAAAGCAGAAGCAAGGCTGTCCTGGCTCTGAGATGCCTTGAGGAACATGGCCTCTAAGCACAGTTCTCAGGTTATTTTAAGTATCACAATTTATCTCACATCTGATCTTCTCATAAAAAAAGGCCCAGGCACATAACGTTTTAAACATTTTCTTACGTGTGGTTATTTCCAGTTGGCAGGTATGGGTAAATGATAGCAAGACTTGGACAGAACTAATTTCAAATCATGTTTAGAACAAACAGATCTGTTGAAGTGTTTTTTCTCCATTGCAGAAAGAACTTTTCATGTGTGGCCAGTATCTTCACAATGATCTTTCACTGAGCAGTCTTCTTTGGTCCATCACAAAACTCCCATTTAAGAGACATAAACGAATCAACAAAGGGCAAAAGTCTGCAAAGACTAGTTATTTAGGCTAGATTTTAAGCAAATTTAAAACTAACTAATTACTCTGGATGCCTTACTTGAATTACTTGCAAGGGCCTGTAAAACAGACCCCTCTCAGGAATCACAAGTTTGGCTAGCCACACTTTGAAGAAAGCCGGTACTGAACGTAAGTTAATACAGCATTTGCATACATAGCCACCTAAAGCAGGAGACCACAAAGAAGTCAGGAGCATTTTCTTCTGGGAAGCGTTAGTAAAAGGGCACTGTCACCAGGACACTGGTCTTTCATTCAAAAGCAAGTAAGCATATTCTATAGATGCATGTATGAGTTCCTCAGGTAAAAATAAGAAGACAGGCATGAGGTACTCTATCCAGACAGGACAATCTTTCCTTTCTGATTTGGTAACAGCATTTTAAGTAAGGGTCCCAGAAACATCTTGAGCATCACACTGCCTTCCAGTGAGCCACTTCAGCTTACAGAGTGCTGCTGACAGGTTCTCTTCATTCAGAGAGAGAGCTGACAGCCTAACCTTACGCCTTCAGCAAAGTCCAAGTCACATCACTGTGTCGTATTACAGTGTGCACCCCAGAAATAGAATGAGAAACTCCTCATTACTACATTGTCTTCATGAAACGGGGGAGGGGGAAAGTTTCTGAAAGACGAAAACATGTATCTTCCATTGCCTTTTCCTGAAGCTGTTAAGAAAAACTGAGAGGACTTAAAAAATAAAACATTTGCTCTTTGGTCTTGCTTCAAGTTGTTACCTGTGAGTCTTCTAGTCTGGAGGTACCGAAGCATGACAAAACTATTTGTCAGATACCTTTTTGCATTTTGGGGTGAAGAAGAGGAACAAAATAAAACAATGCCTTCTCCAGCACTAACCTAACAGTGAATTTATTAAAGCTTGGCATTAGGGTATATCCTATGTGTCCACCCAGAAAAGTAACAGTTCTCTTGTTCTGCAGATTTTGCCATCCCTTGCAGGAAAGCGGATGGCTGGTGCCAGTGGGGCTCTTTCTAGCTGTGTTTTCTAGCTACAAACGTAAAACGGGGCCCCTTGTTGGTTCCATTTTGTATGCACTACCTGCTTTCAGTTGGCTTATAGAATATGTACATACAAAGTTACAACTGCCTCAGAGGTCCGGGGACCTGACAAACAAGAACAGAAACTGCAGAGGCAGGAAGCCTGTTGAAAGAGCGATTACTAGCATGCCTCAAGTATATAAGGCACTTGTAACACAATATGTTCTCCAGAAGACTCTTGTATACTGTGATCAAATGCAAACATAGTTTTGGAGTACAGTTACGCTTGAAGCCACTACTCTCTTCCTCCGTATCGGAGGTGGTCCCATACCTAGTGTACCAACACTTCTGTAGGACCAAATTGGGTGGGACAGGGTGGGGCTCTTATATATGATGTTTTTCATGCAGAAACAGAGAATCTGATCTTTTGAATCATACGTGAAACCATTTTCCTCCCAAAACCATGCACAAAATGACCAAGACAAAGAGTTTAAGTGATACTCACGCGGCATGATCCCTTGGCTCACCAGCTCCTCCCGTGTGCGTCGTTGCTGGAGCTTCAACTGCAGCACTGCACAACAGCAGAGAGGGGGAAGAGAAAGAAACTCATCAGTGCAAGAAACTGAAGAGATATTTGCAAACGCATCTTGTTTTCTTCTTTGGACTTCAAGGCACTAGCAAGCAGCTGAACGCGAAGATCCCCCCTCCCACCCTGCTCCCCTGCCCCACTGCAATTGCAGAAGTGGCCTCTAGCAGTCAGGTTTCCGTATTCTTCTGTGGGCAACGGAGAGGAAGTTGCGCAGGGTCTTGCAGGGTGATAAAAATCCGCAAAGCCAGGCCTGTTTCTCAATTCTTTCTAGAGCACCGACTTCTTTCCAAATCATTAATATTAAAAAACAAACAAAGAGAAACACCAGCTGACAGTCCTCCAATAAACACAGAGTGACACCTCAGCTGCTAATGACTCCTGAAAGCTCTAATTACCATGTGCAGATTAAACTGATATGACAAAAATTATTGGTCATTACTCTAAATTAGAAGGCTGATTTCCTTCTTCAACTCAGAAATTCACCTTCAGAAACATCTCATGAAAATGAAATATCATGAAATATCCAGCAGTGTCCTTATTTCAACAACAAAAGGAATCCCTTATTGCTAGAATTTTTAACACTTATTTTAGCATAACAGAACATATTCATGACCTGTGTGAAATGCAAATTTTTTTTTCTAAAGCAAATCTCCAGACTAGTCAGTGGTCATCATTTCAACATTTAAACAGCAGCATCCCTTTAACCTATACAATCAAAACAACTTTATAGAGATTGTTCTCGCAGTCAAATACAGCTTCCATATGAAAGGGACCTTTCGGAACTGAAGAAAAAGATCATATGCGTGTGTGTGCTTACCCACATCAATCAATTTAGGACAACCTGAGTGAACATTAATAGATACTGAATCCCATTGGCAATCAAGCCTAAGGTCCTAAATATACTCAACATAAAACATTATAAAATGAATGGCATGATGTCTTCCCTGTTTTCAGTTCCTCTGTCAAGCTTATGTCTGTTGTATAGTTCACATAGGAGGGGTCCATATAAACGTAGTGTAACCATCAGAGAGCAAAATTGCTCTACAGCCTACTATGCAATCTTATTATAACCCTTATGCTTCCTTTCTCGAGCAATATTTTTGTTCAATAAATAATTTCATACATTGCATCCAAATTTATACCGTATAATCCCTAAAGTAGGGATCAAAAAAATTAAGCAGAAGATGCCACTTTGTCTACTAACACATCACATTTTACCCGCTTCTTTCAACCACTTATTTGCAGTTTGCATTTGACTGACACAGCTTCCAGTAAGGGTTCTGGTCTTCATATGAAGTTAACAAGAGAACGATAAATTCTTGGGTTGGTTGAAAAGTGGCTAGTCACCCTCACTTAAATGCACACTTACATCTTCACTCGGATTTGTCTAGATTCCACTTCTACTGGCTCTTGATGTACATTTCTATGACAGGCTTATGACCGTGAGAATATATTTCTTACCTGTGGAGGTACTTCCATGCACACACAGTGTGCAACCAAGGTACCTCTCTTCTGTTTCTTAAGCCAAACTAGGATTTCTTAATATATGCATCCTGGGCAGAAAACTACTTCCTTTAGTACAGGGAAGGGGAGGGAGGGAGGGAGGGAGTACAGAGCACCATGCTAATTCTGTGTGGTATCAGCCAAGAGCCAGAGCAAGGAGGAGGGAACACAGAGGGGAAGGAACAGGCTCTTCTTTTGGCCACGAAACTGCAAACAGAAGTGGTAGTCCCAGACTCTTCCTCCCACCCAGCATGCGATCACACTCCTACTTCTGTGCTAGCAAGGGCTAACAGAGTCTCGCGGCTGGCCTGCTCACAGAGCTCCTCATTTGCTGGGTTCGTTTTGAAATGATCAAGACCCGAATGAGGTGATGACACGTCTACACGAGTACTTGATCCAACAGCTTGCTGCGACAGTCAAATCTTTCACTCCCATGTTCCCCTGACTGGTAGCTGGACTCGCTGACACCACAGAGACCACAGCCCAACCAAAACAGGGAATAGTTTTTTGTCTCATTAGTGAGCAAAGGAGGACTACTGTTCAACCAGGTTATTTGCTAACACTAACATAATATGGAGTGAGACTCCATCCTTCCACCAGCAGTGTGCTATGAAGTGATTTCAGCCCTGTGAGATAGCGACACATTAAATCTCCCACTGTACAGCATTATTTCCACTGGTGAGCCAGTAGCCATTTCAGGGACTCACTTCCACACCCTAAACTAGGAAATGTAGTGAGCTACACGCACACAGACAAGGCACAGACCTATAGCATCAGGTCCATCTCCCCAGCTTTAAGTGCAGGTAAATCTTATTATTACTCAGGTCTTCCCATTTACACATCTAGCAATGTTTATATTTGCCCTTTGCTATTTACTTGCTAGGACCATCTACTTTCCCTGCCGTTTCCAAATATACCTACTGCTGTTTACCTTTGACCTCCCAGAGTCAGGGATTTTCAGCTAAAAACTCCCACACACAGGTGTGGCTGGCATTTTTTTGTTCCTTGGTGCATAACTCTCCCCTCACCTGTATTTATGCACAATTTGCCCAACTGTCTCATTTTGCCTAAATGATCTAAACTATTTTTTTTATGTCATTACTTATGCCTCCACTAATCTTTGTTCCATCTGCACCGTTACCATCTTGCATTTGATTCCAGACCACACTGGGCTGATCCCAATTAGAAATGCTTTTCTGCTTTCTTTTATTACAGTCCATTCTTAATCCATTTAAGCAGCACTTCATTAAATTCAAAGATACTTTTTAAACTCAAAATATACCACACTATTAAGTTAAAGATGTTACAAAAGTCTATCACACCCAGAAAAAAAAACAAAACCCTAGCAACCTAATTTCACATATTGAAACAAAATCATACTTGAGCAGACCTGTTTTCACAAATTGAAAAGCTGAATAAGGTGACTGTACTGCTATTCTTATACCATATAAATTCTTCATCAACTTTTCCATAGTTTTTTTCCTGGAACTGATACCAGCTTAGCCACACTTCTCACTCACCCTGTTACAACGGTGAGGCAAAATGTGACTGTTTTTTCACTCTTAAGTCCCCTTGCTGTTCCCAGATTTATCGGAAATCAGTCCCAGCCAGACAGCTAGAAACTTCATCAAATGACTTAAAAATCCCTTCCTGACTTCAGCTTCTCTTATGAATTTTCTAAATATATCTTATTTCTATATCAGTTATCAGCTACTACCCTTTTTCTCTACCCATTATATGAACCTTTTATTTTTAAACACTGTGTCCCTTCACAGCAAGAAACTAGCAGTTGTTGAGAGGACTAAACTGGTGAATAGAAGAAAGGTCATTTTCAGGATACTTTTAATAAGCACTAAGTAATTCCTGGGATTTGTGAATGTACATACATACATAATAAGCACAAGTTATAATCAGCACATAATGCACGTTTTTGCCAATACAGCTTATTTTTGTGGCAGGGAGGAGGGCAGAAAGGATTACTTCAGTTCACTCCTAAATTCATTTTAGCTTAAATAAGTACTTGGAGTTTCCAATGCCATTTCATATATTTAGGGGATCACCTGTTTACGTGTGCAAATGTGTGAATCCTATATATAGATTAACAGATGTCCCAAGAGCCAATCCAAGGCTGTTGTACATGGAGCTCAGCCAAAGGTCTAGAATGACCAGAGAAATTCAAAGTTACTCAAAGACTAGACTGGAGTGTAAGTGTTTCAATCACAAACCAACAATCTTCAGTTTCCTTTATCCCGGTACTTAACCATTAAATTAATTTTCAAATTAAGAATAAATCAGGTCATACAAAGGAAGATATGTATCTGCTGGCTAAAAATAAGATCCATACTGGTACCCTTCTACTCACCTCTTTCAACCAACTTGTGTCACAGTCTAGGCAACACTTTGTGGGCTATGTACGCTTGTCTGATTTTCCCAGTCGAAATTGGGCATAATTTATTTATTTCCTAAATTCTGAAATACAGTTAAAGTTTGAACAAGGCTTTTAAATCTCTAATGAACTGTTCCAAGAATTAGTAAAACATTCCAGAGAAATCTGGGAGATAGTATAGAGGACTGCTGCCAGCAGAGAAGAATTGAGGGGAGAGAATGTACTAGGAGACAAATAACATTGTGATACAGCTACTATCAACTGTTACACTGCTAGTGAAATATAACAAGTCATGATTATTTTTTGTTCATCTCACCATGAAAACGCCTTAATAGGAAACCCACGGGCATATTCCAAGACCAAAGCTTACTTCTGCCTATTCATGGCTGACGGCAGCTCAGGGCAGTATCTACTTGATCCACAGAGGCTGCATCCATACAGACGCTTTCAGGACACTTACGACTCTAGTCATAGTAGTGAGGTGCATTAGCAGTAAGCCGTACTAAGAAGAAATATTTACGATGAGATAAATTGTTTTTTGCAGCTCGTCATCTAGATCTGCAACAGTGTGCCTGCACTTACCCATTCATACCTGAAAATCTTTCTATTTCTAAATCACACTTTGTGTTTCACAGAGTGACTAGAACTACTACAGAACCTAGTTGGCAGCCTTTGCATTGCAGCAACACAAGAGGAAAAGAAAAAAAAATCACCTTAGAGACTCTGTCAAATACCAAGGCAGGTTTACAGTGAATTTAAAAAAAAAATATGTCTGCATTTCCTGTTTTTTGAAAATGAGCGAAGAGAAGCACACAACTCTCAACTGCTGCTTGTGGTGAGGCCACACGTCTGAATACAGACTTACTGCCAAACGGAGTCTGTACAAAATCTTTTCTTCTAAGGAATCCTGAGGGACATCCAAGGTCACCCAACCAAGGTAATGATTAAGCACAGCCACATGGTGGATTGCAACAGACACAGCACAAGCAGTAGCACGGAACAGGGAGGGAGGAAGGCTGCTATAGCCAAACGAAACCCTGTATAGGGGCTGAGGGAGGCAGAATGAGGAATTTAGACTGGGATACCTATGCAAAAAGAGAGCATGCAAGACAGAAACCCAGCCCTAACCCTTGACAACCGCTATTAAGTTGATAGGCTGTGTGCTCACACACGATTTATCGAGTTGGTAAATTCAGTGAATTAAGTCTGCTTGATAGAAAAATTCATCTTTGCAACCCAATCAATAAGCCATGTGATTAGAAAGAGAAACTACCACAGAACAAGTGAAATTTGCCTAACTTCATTATCCAAGCTAAGCAAAGTGCAAGCATAACTGAAAGCAGTAAAAAGCACACTGTGCACTTTAATGCTGGTAAGGGTGCACGGCCATTGATTCAGTTCAGCGCCTCTGCACTCTCCATTTGAAAGCCCTGTGCTACAGAACGCACTTAACTCACAAGAAAGCATTAATATGGTACAAGCAGGATGGAAATCTGACAGTTTGTCAACACCTCTACCTTTCCATAGCAACAAAGATTTTTCAGGAGAATTTACACTGGCCTAGCACTGAGTAGGTGTGACTGGGTTTACTTCATATGGGTCAGAGACCACAGCCTAAGGAAACGTGGCATTAGGCCACCATTTGCAGCCCGCACATATTTTTCAGTTTTTCAGTACAGTCTGTATAACACTGTTAGATTAAACCAACAGCTTATATGCAACGAACTTAATTATAATACACCACCATAAAAGATGACTTGGATGACACGAGATATTTGCTGAACAAAATCATCGCAGCTGTTTGTGCAGAACTGGGGGCTCTAACCCAAATATCACAGTGCCAGGTAACTATTGCTTTGAAGGGTGAAGCCACTTTTCCACTTGCCACTCAGCCAGCAGCAGCCCTTCTAATTACATCAAGAAAAGAATTTTTTTCATAGTTTCTGATTAAAAAGTCACATTTGGCCAGCAGCCAATGCCAAATGCAGCTTCAGAATACGCAGCACATCAGCTGTTGTTTTCAGTGGAGGCTATATCCTACATTTATGACTGAATTCAATCCCTTGGAGATGTGATGAGAAAACCTTTCCCTCATGCTGAAAATGGCGTCTGAACATTTTTCAGCTGTGCCTGCTTACAAAACAAATGTTGACTTTCATTAGCCCTTTCATGCTTCTATGAGAAACCAGATTAGATTCTGGTTTGTACATCAGCAAGAACAGCATCTGCTAAGCTGCAGTTGCAACACCTTTCTGTACAGAAGCAGCAAAGGGCAGTTAGTATTACCAAATTTTTTTTGTACACAAAGAAGCTAGACCACAAGAAGCTAGAAAAAAAATTCAGATATGATAGTTTATAATCAATGAGTGAGTACATAATGGTCAAAATTAATTTTGAAAATAACTCAAATTGCTGAGGTGGAATTTATTTTTCAGAGCTGTGTTTTCGCCTGTGCTGTCGACAACACCCCCCACATCACACAGAACGTGCTAGAATGGGGGTTACCAACAAAGAAAAGCTAACTTTTCGGGCCTTTTTTAAAGGCAATTTTCTGAGCCTAACAGCATTTTAATCCACTAACTGCTGATGAGGAATACACGCTGGCTTTGCATTTAAGCAGACTGTGCAGTTGACAGAGAAGCATTTAAGTGAAGCAGACTGTAAATGACACCCAAACTGCAGGGATTATATGACAGTTTGCTATCCTGGGAAGGGGATGCCAAAAATCCATGTCCCTCTGCAAGGTGAAGGAGAAGCCGCAGATACACCATCGATCCTTACAATTTGCAAGCATCCACTGTTGTTGAGAACAGCAGCCATACGGTTCTATTCATCTCAATGCATATTAAAGAATAGCTTGGGAAAAGGCACAGTTAAGCAGAAGTTTACTTCTTTACTCTTTGAGTATCAAGACTATCTCACATTCCACTACCTCTTTTCTCTACTGCAGCAACAACAGTTGCTATTAAAATGCAGGCAGTTTCCCCAGCTCTTCCTTAGCAACCATACTACGGAGAAAATGGAGTTTGGGAGGGTAAAGAATAGAAAGAGAATTCGGTTTGGGCTCTTAAACTGTTATAAGAACCTTTCACTCTAGAGGCAAAAGCCACTTATTTATATTCACCCTGTGGTCTTCTCTTTGTAAGAAGTAGGATTGGGATCGCTCTCCCTACACCCAAAGTGAAGGTCTGTGAAATAGACCCCGAACAGGAAACAAAATCAGGATCAGGAGCAGTTCCCTACTGCAGCTCACCCGAATGACGAAAGTGGATTTCTTCATAGCACTGCAGATATCAGCATGTTCTGCTGTAATATACTTAGACAGGCAGGTGTCTCATATCAGTTTGGGGAACACCGATAAACTCCTTGCCCAGCTGCGCTTGTCCAACAGAGACGATTGTAGGCACAAAGCCAAACAGGAGGCTTAACCACGAAAGCTGCATCAAAGGCAGATCTAGTATAGAGGACTTGAAACTTTTTCCACGACCACCTTTTCTCTCTTATCCTCTTAGTAAGCTTTTGAGAAGAGGAGCACAATTCTGCCTAAATGTAGACCTAAAATCTCTATCAAGAGATTCTTAAAATCCAGAATAAATCCTTCATGTCCAAAGCAACAACTTTCAAAATGTTTCACATTAGATGTGCTAGTAATAATCCAAAGTTGTAATGGGGTCACATAATATTAGGGTTGCTTTTTTCCATCCAGCATTTCCAAAAGCCTTCAGGTACTCAAATGCCTGGAAGCTTTTAAAAGCAGCTGAAAAGCACAGAAAAAAAGGAGTAACTGGTCACTTAACAGAAAAAGGAAGAAAGAAAATTAACTGGCTCTCATGCTCAGGACAAGAAGGGCTTGATAAAATCACACTCTTCAAGGCTTCTATGGCTCAAAATGTTCTTGGTTCATATAAAATCATTAACATGACATGGAGCTTACACATGCCTGCTGATATATTAGATGCATTATCTATATGACTGTGTTCCAGAAGACTAGTTTGGGTTACTAGAAAGAAAAAAAATAGGTACAGAGCAATAGCCCCTTTTTGTTGGTTGGATGCTGTTGGAAGAGAAGTATGAAATAGGAATAATTGTTAAAAATGTTTTCAAAGGACAATGAAATATTTGCCTGTATCATCTTTTAATGTGTCAATGTTATGCGGCATTAAATAGCTCTCTTAGTGGAGACAGTCAAATATAGATTCTTTGATATGGGTAATTTAGCAGAATCAAAAATCCCAACCTACAGAAGAAACTAGTCTCTAAAGAATATAGAATCAGAAGCAAATGCACAATCAAAAGCAAAAGGATCTATTTCCATCTTCACATATTACCACAAGGTAATTGGCTTACACTGTGAGCCCAGAACGACAAGCTACCGCAGCAAGCAATTTTTGAAGCTTCATATCAAATTTGATACAATGCAGAAATCAAAGTAATGTTAATTAAATACTGTATTTAGAAGATAAAGCCACTGTTTTCACAATTTTAGTTTTGCTAGGACATAGTATTACAAAACAAACAAAGGCAGCAGCACGGTCCAAGTATCATGACATAATACGATCTGTTCTCCAGATAGGACAGATTAGTTGGTGGTTCTCAAAGACTCAAGCCAGCACTGGTGCTCTGAGTGCTAATATGTGCAGATACAAAAGGAAGAACCAATTCAAAGTCTCAGAAGTTCACAATCTCAGTCCTCAAAATTGCACACAATGAAATGTGTTTATTTCACGGGTGCTGCTCATGTATATGGCTCTAAATATATGCAAACTTGATTATTACTATGAAAGTTATGCCAAATTTTGCAGAGTTCTTTTTATGTTTATTTAAAATAAAGCGTAGCAGTTGCTGTGCATTTTACAGCATTTGCCTTTACATTTTTTCTTCATAATTTAACTCCTGTCATTTCCATTAAATACGTAAAATTGAGGGGGAGGTGTTAATGCCATTTTAATCATTGGTAATTTTTAATGCAATGCCCTCTTTGTCTTCTTTGATAATAAAAATTTAAGTTAGATAAATGTATTACTATTAGTCTTTCTATTGAACACATAGAAGTCAACTCGCATCATAAAATCTTGGTACACTGAATAGTCCATTTCAGCACTCTCTAAAACTGTTAAAATAGGGCTTTAAGAAATTAACCTGAACACATGTAACCTGGTACATTTAGGAAGATATGCAACATGTAAAAATGTACAATAAGCTTGTCAACAGGAAAAGTTGGTTTACTTTCTGTGCAGGGTACTGATTCTTATAAAGTCATTTTGTCCCAGTAATACTGGTTAGGTGAAAGCTAAGCATATGAATAACTAGTCACATATCCATATCTATGGAATGTCTACCCTGTGTGATTCAACAAGATGATGTGTAACAAAATATCCAGGTGGAAAGGTCTACCTAAGATTGGCACATCGGTATGATAAGAGAGTAACTATTATCTGTAACTGGTGCTTGTTGATACCACCTATATATGCATTGTCACAATCTATAGATGGAAGAGAAAAGCCTTGAGAGGGGGAAAACCAGAGAATTTCCCAGCTCCCCGTGTAAACTTGAGTCACAGTCTATACTCATTTATGTGTTTCCATGAAACAATGAACAAGGAGGAACTAACATTGCCCTTAACCACCTTGCAAAAAAGACCCTAGAAAGAAATTCTCCAAGATAATTTAATATGACGTGGCAGATGGGGACAAATGAAGGAAAAAGAAGGAACAGGTAGATAGGACCTGACAATCAGATCTACGGCTGTCTACTAATGTGACAGCACAAAAGGCAAGCTACACAATGGTAAAACAAATTTCTATCCTTTTAATTTTTTTCTGGTAAAGACAGAGGTTTCTCTGAAAGAGCTACAACCTTATATTTTCCTTAAAGAAGAGAAATGAGAGCTGTCGATATTTTTTTTCTGAGAGCTGTTGATATTATTTTTCTGAAAAACTATACAGAAGAAAAAAGAAGAAACTCGTTTGGACATACATCAGAATGTGAACAATTTCTCATTTTATTTAAAGCTCCGGGTTCAAGGGATAATACGTTTTTGTGCATTTCTGATAAGCAGGGAAAAGAAATCAGGTCTTCAGACAGTGCCAAGACACATCCATAAAACAGGACATGTTTTAAATACTAAAAGTCATGAGGAAGTCCTTGCATGCCTCTTTCAGCAATAAGAGACATAGATTAATTTTTTTCCTTCATAGCTCACCTCCTGTACTGCCATTTCTGCTACTGCACAGCACTCCAGTGTACTAACAGCCTCTCAGGTCAAGGCCAAAAACTTCCTTAAACATTTCTCAGAGGCAGTGGTGTTGGCCCAATGATTCAGCCTTCCTTCTGCCACCGGGCACCCTCTACAGATAGAAATTAAAAGCTCCCTTCACAGAAATTGTCTAATGTTCAAGATACCACAGAACTACTGTGGCAACAGCTAGGACACCTTGACATATGAGCTGTTTTGGGGTTTCCACTTATATGTGGAATAATTCTGTATTTCCAAGACCATTTTAGATTCTTAACCACCTAAAGATGTTTGGTTTTACTGAAACCAAATGCAAATGACAGCAAGTGTGTTTTTCCAGAATTAGTAGAAAAAAGGACTTAAAGTATGCAAATTTAAATACAAAACCAGCAGTTCCCTAGAAAAAGTAATTAACTGGTTATATAGAGAACTCAGAAAACTGGCTCTTATAATTTTAAATTAGCTAGCTTGAGCATCTCTCAGCTTCAGTTGTTTGATTGTGCTGACAGCTATTTCACGGGACATGGAACAAAAGTGGTTTTGCCCAACGTGCATATTACATGCAAAATAAGGACTCAGAGCATTCCCTGTCTGCTTAGCGTTCCTGCCACCAGGACCCAAGCCCAAGTAGCCTCTCTCAGCAAGAATTTCAGGTGGATGCTACAAGGAATTATCATATTTCTTTAATTCATGGTAGCGAGAATCATCTCTGCTCAAAGCCTGCAAAGAACACATGCCACAATCACAGCATCTAAGGTTGAAATGAAGATCCGGTCTTTGTACTGCAACAATCTGGCACCTTCTTTGCAGTTTAAATACAAATTCTATCATAATTCTGTTTCTACCTGCAAATATGTTAAGGATTCAGCTATGGCCATCATATCTCTCTGCATAAGAAATCAGTTCCTTCACAGCAGCCCAGTATGGAAGCTGATCCCCAGAACTTGTATTCACATCAAATTCCCTCAAATTCTTTAAACTACAATCATATAACATCTATCTACTAGTTTTTACATATTTTGTCTTCAGATATTTACGTTCTTTCAAAACTCCAGACTACAGATCTCCAGGATTGACTCTCTTAGGTTTTTCCATGAGGGAGGATCCAGAGCATTGAAAACAAATCCAGCTAGGAGGCTTAATGTGGTTCTCAAGTGCTATCATAGCTATAAATATCTAAAAAAATATAATTCTGTGTAACAGGTCGATCAGCAAACTCAAAAAAAACCCAGCAGTCCAGACTAGCCTGCATGACCACTGACTTCAGACTGGTGGACAAATTCTGCAGATGTTTCAAGTGTTACTGCTGGCTCAGCCCTCTACTGAAGGGCACACAGGAGACTGCCGGCGGCAGCGGTGGCAGCAGGTGCTCCCACACTCATTACACACAGCAGAGGATTCTCTCCAACTGCTAATGGAGGTGGGCTCTCGTCAACATACCGAACAAAAGCAAGTGAAGGGCAGACACATTTCCTTTCTGTTGCTCCCTCCAGCAAAGAGGTAGGGGAGATGGCTACGCGGTGACAGCGTCTGTAGCTGCTGTAGTTAGATCCGCAGTCACATGTCGGTCCTGAAGATACAACCCTCGTTCTGAACGGCCTGCAGTCAATGTGACACCTATTATTAGCAGTAGTAAAACAGTCTCTCAGTGAGGGACAAAAGTACCGTTAGTTTAGCATTGACTTCATGAATGTTCTCTTCCACTTTTGAAAAGGGAGGATTTGATATCGGAGCATGGTAAAAAGGGTGTGAGCTGCAAGCCGGCTTAGGACTTTCATATATAGAGAAAATACATAAAGAAAGCATGAAAGCTTAGGAAAATGAAAAGAAAGAGAATCAAAACGGCACACTCTTCAAAATAAGAAAGAAACCCCACAGCTGTTTGCAGGGACAGGTTACACGCTGCTTGTAATACTGACCAAATTACACAAAGGGAGCCTGTGCATCCCAGCTTCCAGCAATGCTGTGAAATTTGCAGAGATGAGCAACCATAGAACACAGCTACTGCCACATTCAGTTCCTACAAAAAACACGGCTATTGCCTCCATCCATTTAATACTAGAGAAACATGTAGCAGCATGAAGCTGGGGAAGCTCCACACAGAGAAAGTTGAAAGTGGATCTCTTCCTTTTGCCACCCAGAGAACATCACTCGGATTCCCCGGCAACCCCCGGGCAGCGAAATGTTTGTGCCCTGACAATTGCTTCAGTGAGGACAGTAACACAAAAGACATCAAATGTGTAAGCTGGTAGGGTGCAGCGGAGACCTTAAGAGAATTGCCTTCACAATGGCAACAGGCCCATTAGCTGCCTTTGGGGATGGAGACCACCAAACGAGGTTTTTATGAGCATGGCTGCAACAGATGATCCCTGTCCCTTCCACAGAGAAAAATCCATTATGGGCACTCTAACTGTAAACTTTCAAATAGCTATTTTTTAATGAAATATTTTCTTTACAGCTGCTTACTCCTGAAAGGTTATATTAAAATGAGATTGCCCAGAAAGCCTGGATTTCACCAGTTTGCACTGTCAGTTTTGGAAAGAGTCCATGCTCCAAAGCTATGTATCCTCTTCCTTATTATTGACCTTTTTTCACATTTCTTGTGAAGTCTAACTTTAGATGGCAGAGCTGCAGACTGGAAAGTTCAATTCTTTGGTCTTTTGGAAGAATGCTTACTATATTATATGCACAATAAACTTTGACAGTAGGTCACCTGCACAGTTCTTCTACCCATCTCACTGAACACCAGGAAAAATCCTTTATACATTGATGAGCAAAAAACATTTTGTAGTTCTTATTAGTAATCACCATATTGCAATGTCCTTCAGTCGCTGCAGGTCTGATCTAAATTTGGAGAGGTAGCAGGTTAGTAAATTTTACATACTGCCAGGGAAAAACATTTTATCTACTTCCACTAGCCCAACTAAGAGAAAGAAAACCATGATTTCTGCTCCACGTTACGTCATTCAGCAGATGAGGTGTCCACTTAGAGGTCTCCTGCAAGAAAAAGGAACACAATTTGCCCCACAGGCTCTCTGCATGTTTTCATCTTAAAAACCTAAGCTATGTCAGGGGTCATATCCCATTTTCTACCATAGGCTGCAAAGGTTCTTGCCAGGAAATGTGCTGCTTTAACATTTTGGATCAAAATTTATTGATGCAGCAGGTGACAAGATCAGTAATTCAATGCTCGGAAAAGACTGGATAGATGGGAGTTGGGACACGAAAGGAAAGATCTAAGCAAGCACTTATTTTTGGTATAGATATTTGTTAAGCTGTTGATCAATGACTTGCAAGTGTGAGAGAATGCTGAAAAATCTGAGGTGATTAGTGACAGATCTTACAGATAATAAAAGTACCAAGATAACATTTACAAGCCAGCCTGATATGGATCCAAAAACACAAGCAGAAACCACTGACCCTTGTTTTCTTTGGACAGGAGAGTCACAGTGACATCTCTCTGGCAAGGACTCTGGACAAGCCTGTCAGGGAGGTTGGACTAGATGATCTCTAAGGTCCTTTCCAGCCTAGGCCATTCTATGATTCTATGATTCTATGATTCTATAAGTTCCTTCTGGATGCAAAACAGGCAATATCTAAGTTTAAGTATCCTAGCTCTGTTTTCAGAAAAGCATCTGCTTTTCAATAGCTCCTGGGAAGTCTAAGCATCAGTCATTTGCCATTTAAAAATATAAATACAGATTTTTTTAAAAAACATAAACCACAGATAAATATCAAATAATGAATAATTCCAAAGCCATACAGGTATTTTTAAGCTTTATTAACATGTTTCCCAGTTGCTAGGATTATCAATACTTCAGCACTATCGCCGCTGAACATGAAGCTCCGTTCAACTGTGAAGAAAATTCAGTTGATAGGCAGGAAAGTACTTTTCTGTAAATTTTACTTGTTATCATTACTAGTTCAAAGCATTGTCTGCATAAATGCTATTGACAGCTGCACTCATTGCACCACACCCAGTTTCTACTCTTTTTGTTCTCTGCTTGTGTTGACTTCTTACATCTCCTTGTTCTTACAAGTTCAAGTTCACTTTAATATTTCTTTCTGGTAAACAAAGTATTATAGTAGCCAGTTTTTTGACGAATGAAGTAGACCACAGTGTGGTAAACAAGCTAGCCTCTGTCCCTCTCCTCCTCCTCCTCCCATTCCCAGCATGAAAATAGCTAGGGCTAAAGCAACAGCTGGGGATCATTACACTGACAGGAATAGTTCAGTAAACTCCAAGAGGGGAAAACATGTCATATCCAAAAAAACCAAAAACACATAAGGGCAGCAGGACCAAAAAAAAAATGTGAATTCAACTCCAGGGATAATGCTATGACTCTCCTTCCACTGATAACAACTGACTTACAAACCCTGGTCATTCAGTGTTAACCCTTTCCCTAAGCTTCCCACTCGTGTCATAAAGTCAGCAAACACCCTGAAACACCTGTAGTCTTCACAGTCAAACGAGGTACACTGTGAATTAAGCAAAAATAAATTTTAATTGCCCTCTTAGGGCCAACTTCAAGCTACCTCACATTAATATATTACCTGATCTTCACTACACCTCTTACCTGTTAAACATAGATGCAGTTACTGTGCCACATATTCACAAAGAGTGGCTGCAGCACGAGGCTACAGGGAGTCTAACTACCTGCCTGGTGTGCCTCTAGATTTGCCACAAGAAATGCCAGCAGGTTAGCTCCCCATACGTTCAAAACATTTTTTATGCACTTCTGTGTCAGAGCGCTATTTGCATAAATAATTCTGAACTGTGGGATGTACCTGGCCGTAATTCAAGATGCGCCTGTTACATTTTATGACTGGTTTCCCACATTCCTTACCCACACATATGCATGAAGAATCGCTTTGACATCTCCCACAGGATCTTTGTGTCTGCCCTGAATGAGGACGACACAGATCAACCTTTAATGGAAAGTGTCACCCTGCATTCCTGTGAGATGCCTTAGAAGCAGGGGCTGCCCTCTTGCTGGAGATCTCCTTGGTGTCGAGAGCTTCCAAGTCTACACATGCAGGTTCTTCTGCCCTCTGCAGGCTGGGCCACTCACTGGCTTTAGTGCCCGGAGGTGTTAGGACAATCAGGTCTCGAGCACTTGTGAAGAAAGCCCTATGTTAACCACCACTTGCATGACTCCTGATCTCTTCAAAGTACTGAGCAGATATTAATAGTTTAATCAAAGGCTAAGCTAACTCAAATTACCTCACATTTGCTGCAGACCAAGAATGTGCATGCAGTTACCGCAGATCAGATGGCATGCGGGAACTTGTTCGTGCGTCTGGGCCCTGAGACACAGATCTTGGAAAAAGACAGGTGAGTTACACTGTCAGCCTCCAAGTCACATTGAGTATTTTTGAAGGGAGGACTTGCAGAAAAGAAAAAAGCTTTTGGTTTAAGAGCAACATGTGAAAGATGTTGCACAGAGGTAGAAAAGTTCAATTTATTTTTCGGAAGTACTTAATTCTAAACTAGGCTCACATGAACGTAATCGATTTTTGAGTAGCTTTCTGAAATTTTCTAAAACTTGCAATTCCCTCTTCATATCTTTCATGAGAGGCTAGCACATTGTTATGTTAACTGGTCTAGCAAATGCAAACTGTGCTCTGGTATTTGAGAACTAAATCATTCCAAGGCATTCTTTAATAGAAAACATGTTTATGGATTCTTGAATTCTAAGAATTTTGCAAATAACTGCCCCAACACATACTTTCAAAAATACAAGCACATGTTCTTTTACTTCCCTGTGTCAAATCTATTTCTGCATGGAAAGCATCAGTAGGTCCCGAACTCCAATGTCAAGACCCAATTGAAAAAAAGTAACGAATCAGATTTAGGAAACCATCTGTTTTCCAGAGGCAAGGAAACAAGATGAAGTCTATTCCAGATAGCTGCTGCTCATAAGATTCATTAAGAGAACTGGTAAGAGCACTGTCAGCATAATACAGACATCTGTTATTTGCCCACCATTACTAAGAGGAGAAAGCAGACTGGCACCCATTCACCTGAGTGAGGTAAAGACGAAGCAAGAGAAGTGCATGAATTTTCTGTCCTGGGCAATAACAAAATTAACCTGTTTCATTTCAGAGGCAGGACCAAAACCAAGGTACAACAGTTGTTATAGTTTCATCTCAATGACAATTCTGAACTTCCAGAAATTCCACAAAGGTTTGCATGTGCGTGCATCTGCATCTTTAAAAAAGGGACCAAGGACAACCC
>NW_009735069.1:745-1003 GCF_000703405.1 Apaloderma vittatum | reverse complement strand
CCCACCCCAAGAAGCAGAACTGAGGTGCTGTGGGAGCAGAAGATCCCCAGGACTCAGAGGAGTGTGTCTAAGAGGATCCAAGCTGCCAGGCACTTAGCTCAATTGGCTTTGCCACCGATCCCGTAATAGGATTGGGGCGAGGAGAGGCTGGGGAGCAGCAGCCCATGGTAGAGCTGGTTGTAGAGAAGAGCTCCTGGTCGGGTCCCTGTACTCCCGCAGGGTCCTGTGCCCCACACGCTCACCTGGATGACGGTCTGG
>NW_009735069.1:0-683 GCF_000703405.1 Apaloderma vittatum | reverse complement strand
GGGCACTGGCTGCTGCCAAAAGAAGCAGAGGACATCAGCACAGGTGACCACGCTGGGCACGGCTCTGCCGTATCCCTCCTGCACACCCCTGCCGGCTGCCCACATGCCCGACAGCCTGAGCGCAAACCACACCCCACCCAAACTGGCATTTGCCGCCAAGAGGAGTCCCCTCCAGCTTTCTGAAGGGGAGGAGCATCCCCCCAATGAGGCACGCATCCTCATCCACCCGAGGAAATCCACCCGTGTGACAAGCGACAGGATGGGACACAGCTGGGTGTCAGAAGCAGGTGGCGCGCTCACTTGGCTTTGGGGAGGCGGCATTGGAAACGCCAAGAGCGATGGGCAGCTGGACCCCAGTGGACGCTGGCAGACAATCACAGCATTCAGCGGTGCCAGCAATATCTGCCTGCGCATGCACAGCCCACGGCACATCCCAGCATTCTCAGGGGTGCCATGAGCGACCATTCCCAGCGCCCAGGTGCACACCTTTGCTCCCGTAGAGCCCGGCGACAGCAGCACCAGCACCTCGGGGAGATAAGCCCAGCTGAGTGTGCCATGTCCCTGCCTGCGCGGGCGGGAGGCGAGTCGGGGAGGAACGATTTCCGTCACCCGGTGCTCACGCCACCGTCATCGCCTGGGATGCGTCGGGGTTACTAAATTTACCATCTGCAGCTCCCCACTTC
>NW_009735068.1:0-409 GCF_000703405.1 Apaloderma vittatum | reverse complement strand
ACTACTACTACTACTACTACCACCAATAATAATAATAATAAACATAAAAGTGAAAATTTGTAAATGTTTCTCACTGCAATTGTGAGTTCGCTGACTTTTAGTTACCTATGTTGAAAAGAGTCTTCCCAAATATGATAAACATTGTAGAGATAGAAGGTAAGAAATGAGGTAGGATTTTGCTTTCATGCCAATGGTTATTGCTAACAAGAACTATGATGTCATATGGTGCATCATATCCCACTGGCCAGCTGGAGTCAGCTGTCCCACCTGTGATCCTTCCAACTTGTTGCCCATCCCCAGCCTCCTCGCTCGTGGGGTAGGGTGAGAAGAAAAGACCTTGATGCTGTGTAAGCCCTCCTCATTAAGGATGAAAACATCCCTGTGTTATCAACATGATTTTCAGTACAAA
>NW_009735067.1:2009-2253 GCF_000703405.1 Apaloderma vittatum | reverse complement strand
GCTTGTATTTGTGCCTGGGATTAGCTTGGCCTGGATGCAGGACCTTGACTTGTTGAAGCTGATACAGTTTGCACTGGCCCATTTCTCCAGCCTGTCAAGGTCCCTCTGGATGGCATCTCTTCCCTCAAGTGAGTCTTGTAGCTGAAGTGCTAGGAGGCTGCCTTTGCTGAGAAACTGGTGAATGAGGGTTCATTCTCAAGGAATGATGCAATTCTACCTCAAGGGTCTGATCCTTCGGGAATGA
>NW_009735067.1:1354-1976 GCF_000703405.1 Apaloderma vittatum | reverse complement strand
TGGCCACCGAACCACTGACCACAACACTTTGAGTCCGACCATCCAGCCAGTTCTTTATCCACCGAGTGGTGCATCTGTCGAATCCATGTCTCTCCATTTTAGAGACAAGGATGTCATGTGGGACAGTGTCAAACACCTTGCACAATCCAGGAAAATGACATCCATGGCTTTCCCCATGTCAACCAGCTCTGTAGCTTTGTCGCAAAAGACCACTAAATTAGTCAGGCATTACTTACCCCTAATGAAGCCATGTTGGCTGTCACCAACCACTTGATCATTTTTTATGTGCCTTAGTATAGCTACCAGGGGAATCTGTTCCATGATTTTACCTGGCACAGAGGTAAGGCTGACTGGTCTGTAGTTTCCCAGGTTGTCTTTGGTTCCTTTTTTAAATATGGGGGTTATGTTCCCCCTTTTCCAGTCTGTGGGAACCTCACTGGACTGCCAGGACCTCTCAGATATGATGACTAGTGGCCTAGCAACTTCAGCTGCCAATTCCTTCAGGGCCCATGGAGGTATCTCATCAGGTCTATGGACTTGTGCACCTTCAGGTTCTCTAGATGTTCCTGGACCTGATCTGCTCTTGCCCTGGGTGGTTCTTAACTCTCTCAGACCCAGCCAA
>NW_009735067.1:0-250 GCF_000703405.1 Apaloderma vittatum | reverse complement strand
AGGCGCATGAGTCATTCCACCATGTCTCTGTGATGCCGATCAGGTCGTAGTGCTGCAGACTCACAAGCGTCTCCAACTCCTCTTGTTTATTGCCCAAGCTTTGGGCATTCATATAAAGGCATTTGAGTTGGGCCCCTGATAAGGTACCTGGAGCCCCCAATAAAGTACAGTTGTACTTCATCTGTGCTAGTGACTCTGCTTCTAATGTCACAATGTGTTGGTTGTTTTCATTTGATCTGGTTGTAACCCC
>NW_009735066.1:0-214 GCF_000703405.1 Apaloderma vittatum | reverse complement strand
GCCGGAAGGTTCTCCGGGGGCTGTTGCGTCTCCTGGCGCAGCTGCGCCTGCTGGGCCACCTGCATCTGGGGTGGGAGAGAGGACACACGGTCAGGCAGCACCGCGGCGCGGCCAGGGGGCAGCGGGGGTGGGAGAAAGGATGGGAGGAGCGGGGACGCGGGGCTGCGGGGTTGCTCTGCTACGTAGGTTAAGAGTTAAGAGGAGCAGAGCCGGG
>NW_009735065.1:429-3136 GCF_000703405.1 Apaloderma vittatum | reverse complement strand
TGGCGGCGCAGGGGCCATCCTGGCCGTCGCCCCTCGGACCCCCACGCCTCGCCTGGCCATGTTTTGCGTTTAAAAAACTCACAGCCGTTCATCTATCAGGCCGAGGGAAAACGCTTCGTGGCTCCAACGGGAGGAGGAAGAAGCCTCGGTAATTATCTGCTCTGCAGATGAGGAACAGCGAACAGAGGAGCTCTGATCCTGACAAATTCCCAGGTTTGGGTCTGGCTTCTCTTAAGCAAAATTAACGGCAACACCAACCTGCAACCGCATCAGGGCTGAAACCTCACCGCCTGCTTTAAAATACTTAGCTGTTCAGACACAGACGGAAAACGTACAAAATCCTACTCCAAACGCAGAGGCTCTGCTGCTTTTTTTATTTTTTAAAGATACGAGAATCTACTTAGAGAAAGAAAAACTCTTGTGCAGATATGAGTCTAAAGATATTCCATCTGAAGTAAACATCATTCCTCTTTTATCCAAATTTATAAACAACAAATGTACAATATTTTTACTCAGCTTGGCAGCTGGAGGAGAGGTTGTCAGCAAGCATTCTTTTTTTCAAATAAATTAATCCTTACTCTGGTGGTTTGAGATTATGCACTGTATTATACAACAGCGCCTTATCAGGCCTCATCAGTGAAGATGGAATTCATGTCTGTAAAATGCTGCAGGCAATCACAGTTTCATATTTTATCATGTTGATAAGGATATCGCAAATTCTCTGAAGCATTTCAAAACACTTAAATGAAAAAGGAGAAATGCAACTAAAAGGCTTTTTATATGGTTTGTTGTGGGTTATTATGAGTTATTTATAAACCCAAAAAGAAAGATTTGACATTTCAAATGTAAAAGATTTGAGTATTTAATGGTACTTTTTTCCCTTTACAATTGAACATCTTCAATCATATTTTAAATCATTAATATTTACTCTCTTGGCAAGTGAAAACCCAAAAAAGGGGGGAAAAGCTCCTGTTCCCTGTGGCTGCAGTGTCTCACTCCGGGTCTCCCTGTTTCCCCACAGCCACCCTCCCCGCAGGTTCCCGATGCTGCTCAGCACCCGCGCCCCGATCCGCGGTGGGGTGAGAGATGTGGGGGCGGCCCTGGGCTGGGGGGCATGGTCGCAAGACAGGGAAGCCTCTGCAGTGATTTTAAGCTCCACAGATATGAAGGAAAAACAAAGGAAAGTCACCTCTCAAGCAAACAGGAATCATTAAAAAAAAAAAAGTGCTAAAGCGTTAATTGTTAAAGTTGTAAACGAGGGAAGCAAGCTGGAAATGAAGGATGAAAAGGACGTGCCGTGGAGCCCTCGCCACAGCGGCTGCTGCAGCGGGTGCTATTTCATCCCTGGCTTTCACGTCGACAGAAGAATAGATCTCGGCACTTATTTATCCCGGTGCCTCGCGTGCAGGCTGCGGGGTCCAGCCCGCGAGGGTCTGAGCACTGTCACATCCCATTGGCTACAGCCAGAGGTAGGGCGTTTAGCACCTATCACCATCAAGCCTATAATCCCTCAATTTACTAGCGTCTGCTGGCCAGACTTGGTACTCTCTCCCGTTCGGGGTAACAAGGCCAAAAGTACTTCTCCAACACAGGAAAAACACGCACCCTTGAAATGGCTCGAAGTACATCACCGGCACAGCGCCGGGGCGTCACGGCAGGCAGTAACAAACACGAGCACAGAGTTATCTGACCATCTCCGCGCGAACAACAAGAGCCTTCTCTCCAAGGCTATTACTTTTTAACTCATAAGGCTGGAAAACATCAAAATTCGAATCGCTCACAGTGACGGCTCTAGGAACCTCTCTCTTCCTACGTTATCAAGACTCACAGATGTACCGAGGGCTATTCTGCAGTTCATCCCCACAGACGCAAGATTAAAAAAAAAAAGCTATTGCAAGAGTAATTAATACACGTATTAACGACGGCATTTACCTGACACCGTGCTTATGGCTCTCCAAACTACTGTTCCCCCGGGTACTCACATTTAAATTATGTGGACTGTACAGTGAATTTCCTCCCAAGCCATCACTGTATCCTCCCGTCTGATTGATAACATGACGCAGGGTATCCACCTTAAAGTAAAGGGAAACAAAATTCATCATTCCAAATCTATTAAAACATCATCACTTACAACAGGCAACATTTTGAATTATGTGAGCCAAAAGAGTTTAGCATCTTCTAGGAAAGGCAAATTTATCAATCAAGAATGACTGGCAGAATTTCAACAAATCCTTGCATGTTAAAAGCCATACATCTCTGCTTCTCACACCAGCCAAACAACAACTTCCTCACAGCAGTGTGTCCTGTAGGTCCTTCTTAAGTGTCTGCAGCAAAGTGCTGTGCATATTTATCCGGCTGTACGTGCTTGCATGTATGGGAAGAGATTACGGCGTACATTCCGCACAGAAAACATGGAGTTAGCCCTGTCTGAAAGGACCGGAGAAGTGACTGAGAAGGAGTTGTATCGTAATAGCTTGCTTAGATGTGTTCTGACATTTAAATAAATGAATAAATAAAAGCTTGTGCAATAAATGAAAGAAAGATGGTTTTAATTAAAAAAAAAAGAAGGGGAAAAAAAGAAAAGGAAAAAAGAAAGAAAATTCACTGGATTTACAGTGTCCATGGAAGTCAGACGCACCCAATCCCATTCCATGAGCTCAAGCCAGAGCCGAATGCATTCACAAAGCTTAAAATTTCAATCAGAAAA
>NW_009735064.1:2116-4681 GCF_000703405.1 Apaloderma vittatum | reverse complement strand
CTCCCCTCGCCACTGACCCCCAACCTCCGGAGCCCACCAGCTCCCCTGCAGTGCTCCAGCACGGTCGCAAGGGCATTTGAGCCCTCGCTGCCTTTTTCCTGGGGAAACTGCCCCAAAGTTTGTGAGCCTGAGCTCGGGCAGGAGCGGTTTGCGCCGCCGGTGCCCTGCGCTGAAGGTGACATGAAGCGAGCTGGCAGGGAGACAGCCGGCGGGGTTACGCTGGTGTTTATCGCGTTATGGGGATGCACAGAGGCCATCGAGATCAGGGCCCCGCGCGTTCAGCCTGACACCGAGGGAAGGACAGGGCCTGTCCTAAAGAGCTTAAGCCTAAATCTGAGTCAGGAGCTCCCGGTGGGATGAGGCACTTTTCCCACTCCGTGCGCCGCGTTTCTCAGGGCACAATGCGGGGCTGCAGGAGGCAATCGCTCAGCCAGGTCGGAGCCCTTCTGCCCTGGCTGGTGTCTCCTCGCCTGCCCCAGCAAACCTTAGCCACGGGCAAGAAGGTGTTAATTTGTGTGAAGCTCCTTGGCCCTTGGAGAGTTCCCTGTGCTCCTCTCCCTGCCAGGCTCTGATGCTCTCTCGATGAAGGAGCCGGCACTCAGTGCCACGACTTCTCCTCCTGCCTCTTCCCCACCGGTGCCTGTGCCCCACTGAGGACACAGGGTACAAAGCACCGCAGGCTTCTTGTCACGTGCAGAGGCCAGTTTGGATCCACGAGGCACTAGGAGTTGTCCTGAGGTCCCTTTTAGAGATTTGGGTCTATACCCACAGCCAGGGCTGGGGCAAACAGGGGCACCTGGACTCGATTTTCCAGGCACCCATAAAGACTTTGAGTGGGGAGCCCAGGAGTCCAGCAAGCTGTCTCAGGAGCCCTCACAAGCGTCGCAAAGAGAGGCATTACATGTGTTTGCACGAAGCATGAAAACGTCCCAGCCGCATTTGCATGTGAATGGGGATGCTGAATTTCACGGCATAACCGAATGCTGATCAACTGCTGCTCGGTGTCTTTTGGCTTCTTCTCTTAAAGCCTCCCGGGAGGTGGATGAGGGCATCCTGCAGGCCCAAGGTTCTGTGGCTCCTGCCCAGCACTCACGAGCAGCCCTCGTGTTCTTAGACGTGTTCCTCTCACCTTCCCGCTGGTGATGGCCCTTGTCTATCCTTGCTTGGCTGCTGCCTGGCTCCCCCATGCCACAATCCCGGCAGCCTCCCTGGCCCCCGAGTCCCTCACCCGCCCCAGGAGCTCGGTGCTCTGTTTGCATAACCAGCAAATCTTATTCTAAATCCTGCTAAGCCAGCCTGAGTGGTGGTGGCGGGGAGCCGGTGGATGACGGGGAGCTCCAGGGAGCGAAGCCCACACCCTCCCTGAGTTTTCCACTGGGCAGATGTCAAGTTTGGGGTGCAGGAACGCACATCGTCATGCCAGGAGGAGAGGGAGGAGTGAGAGCCAAGCCCCTTGAGCCACAGCCCTCCGTTCCTCCACTCACAGGGTGATGTTTGCTCCCCCAGACCCTCGCCCCTGCTCTGCCTCAAGCGCTGGAGCGGAATTGCTCCTCTCTGCGCGCACGTGCTCGTGTGGCCCCCAGCCAAGCAGCAGGATCTTAGTCATGTGTGTGGGCCAGCACGTGTGTGTGTGTCCTGAGCGTCTGTCTCTCCACGATGTGTTGGACTCTCTAACTTTGATCCTAGGTTTGCTTTCTGACTGTGTTCTGCCTCTCTCCTGCTCCATCCCCCGCGCTCCCTCCCTGCAGGTTTTACTGGGACCTCATCATGCTGCTCCTGATGGTGGGCAATTTGATCATCCTGCCTGTGGGCATCACCTTCTTCAAGGATGAGAACACCCCTCCCTGGATCGTTTTCAATGTGCTTTCGGACACTTTCTTCTTGGCTGACCTGGTGCTGAACTTCCGGACAGGCATCGTGGTGGAGGACAACACGGAGATCATCCTTGACCCTCACACCATCAAAATGAAGTACTTGAAGAGCTGGTTCCTGGTCGACTTCATCTCCTCCATCCCTGTTGACTACATCTTCCTCATTGTTGACCTGGAGACCCAGGTGGATTCTGATGTCTACAAGACAGCCCGGGCCTTGCGCATCGTCCGCTTCACCAAGATCCTCAGCCTGCTGCGCCTGCTGCGCCTCTCCCGCCTCATCCGCTACATCCACCAGTGGGAGGAGGTGAGAACCCCTTGAGGGTCCAAGGTCCCTGGTCAGGGTCTCAGGCCAGGTCAGGGGGGTCCCTGGCTGTGAGGTCAAAGTGGCTGGAGGACAGGGGTTCAGAGGGCTGTTCTGCAAAAAGCGTTTCTCAGTAGCTCTGCTCTGCCTCTGCCCCAGATCTTCCATATGACGTACGACCTGGCCAGTGCCGTGGTGAGGATCTTCAACCTCATCGGCATGATGCTGCTGCTGTGTCACTGGGACGGCTGCCTCCAGTTCCTGGTGCCCATGCTGCAGGACTTCCCCGAGGACTGCTGGGTGTCCATCAACCGCATGGTGGTGAGTGCTCCGGGCGGGGGCGGTACCGGCTGCGCATCTGTTGGGGTGGGGAGAGAGGATTTGGTTACA
>NW_009735064.1:1634-1850 GCF_000703405.1 Apaloderma vittatum | reverse complement strand
CGGCCAGCAGGCGCCCGAGGGCATGACTGACGTCTGGCTCACGATGCTGAGCATGATCGTTGGGGCCACCTGCTACGCCATGTTCATCGGCCACGCCACCGCCCTCATCCAGTCCCTGGACTCCTCCCGGCGCCAGTACCAAGAGAAGGTCAGCGGGGTGGGGTGGGAGCGCCTGAGCGCGGCGGGAGGGTGGCCCGGCAGGAGGGGGGCACGCTC
>NW_009735064.1:726-1378 GCF_000703405.1 Apaloderma vittatum | reverse complement strand
TCTCACACCGAGAGGGACAGCGCTGTCTGGCCGTGCCGCCAGCCTCTGGCGCGGTGCAGCTCGATTCAGCGCAGCCCTGTGTGGCTCTGCCTTGTCCCCGCAGTACAAGCAAGTGGAGCAGTACATGTCATTCCACAAGCTGCCTGGAGACACGCGCCAGCGGATCCACGAGTACTACGAGCACCGCTACCAGGGCAAGATGTTTGACGAGGAGAACATCCTGGGGGAGCTCAGCGAGCCGCTCAAAGAGGTGGGCGAGCCGCTCAAAGAGGTACAGGCAGGCACCCTCGTGCCGGTGACTTGCGGGTGTTTGCTGGGGTCATGCTCGGCGATGTCTCTGCTGACCTGCTCCTCACCCCGCAGGAGATCATCAACTTCAACTGTCGCAACCTGGTGGCCAACATGCCCCTGTTTGCCAACGCGGACCCCAACTTCGTGACGGCCATGCTGACCAAGCTGCGCTTTGAGGTCTTCCAGCCCGGGGACTTCATCATCCGCGAGGGCACCGTGGGCAAAAAGATGTACTTCATCCAGCACGGGGTGGTCAGCATCCTCACCAAGGGCAACAAGGAGACAAAGCTGTCTGATGGCTCCTACTTCGGCGGTGAGGCTGAGCTGGGGGGGTGTGGAGAACAGAGGGGAGCGAGAGCTG
>NW_009735064.1:0-693 GCF_000703405.1 Apaloderma vittatum | reverse complement strand
GCCTTCTGCACCCTCTGCCCGTCCCCTCTTGCCCAGTGCAGAAGACTTGGTGCTCCCCTCATTCCAGTCTCTGGGGCTCAGAAGACCACCACCACATTTCCTACAGGGTACCTTGCCCAGCAGATTGAATCAGAGGGACCCGCAGTCAAAGCCCGCAATTCTGGCTTGGGCAGAGGGGTCACCCACCCACCCCACCAGTGGCCAGAGTAGAGGGGGGTTTAGAGCAGAGCATCTGAGCCCGTTCATAGGCTATAGACCCAGGTTTGGGAGAGAAACGGGCCAGGCAATCACAGCAGCTGTGCCCAGGGATGTCTCCGTGGCTTGGGGAGGGAGGAAAAGGCGGGACCTGGCCGAGGGCATGGCCATAGCTGCCTGGACTCCTGGGTCTGGCCCTCCTCCCTCTGCAGGGTGTGGGAGTGCCAGGCAGTCCTGTCCCTGCTCCGGCTGCCATCACCTGAGGAGCCTGTTGGGAAGGGGATGGATGGCTGCGTCATCCTGACGCCCAGACCTGTCTCCTTGCAGAAATCTGCCTGCTGACGCGGGGTTTTTTTTGCGACCGGCCGGCGTGCGAGCTGCCCCCTACTGCCGCCTCTACTCCCTGTCGGTGGATAATTTCAATGAGGTGCTGGAGGAGTACCCCATGATGCGCAGGGCCTTCGAGACGGTGGCCATGGACCGGTTGGACCGCATAGG
>NW_009735063.1:110849-177123 GCF_000703405.1 Apaloderma vittatum | reverse complement strand
AAACATTAAGGGCTAGAACTGCCCTTTCTGGCAAAACGCAGTTTTAGAGCTGTGCTTGGCATCTGCTCCCAATAAGGCATTTCACTTATTGGCCAATTTATTGTCTTTACGCCAAGAAGAACTTGGTAGCTTGGAACATGCATGAGAGCTATTAGTAGCCCTTCTCAGAGGAACATTTAGTTGGGGCTCCCAGTTAAAAAGAAGACCAGACCTGAGGCTATTCTGACTTCCAGGGGTGAGCTCATCTGCAGTGTGTGAGCGATCTGTGTTCGCAGGCAAGCTTTCGGATTTGGGCTCTGTTAGCACCAGCTTTCCACTGCAGAAAGGTGCAAAGAGCTGTAAATGCAGCAATCATTTTGGACCGATGTGCTGTTCTGTTTTCCTCAGGTTTTATGTGTGTTTTTAGTTAAACTTGATCTGCATTAGAATGATGCTTTTAAAACCAATTTCATTTCAGAAACTCCTTTATGGTAATAGCTGAACATAAATTGCTCTTGTGTTTTTACTCTTCAGCTGATGACTTTGAAATTTCAGAAACAGCTTTGCGTTTGGGCACGTAATATAATGAATGTAGTTAGCACAAAAAAGGGAAGCTCTTAGCTATTACAGAGGATTTGCCTTCCTCCAGGAGCCTTTCTGGCCTCATATCTAATGGAATACAAAAATAGTAGTTACAGCCAAGGCACCACCCGTATTCAGTTGGCAGGATCCTGGGCCTGCTGGGGTTTTACACTTTTGTGTGTATGTTTCTGTTTCGATTTCATCTCAGCATCTTCATGCACTTCCTGATTGATCAGTCTGTTACCTATTGGGTATTCTTATTCCAAATTAGGACAATATTTCCAAAGTATCTTCTTTTTATTCTGGGGTGATGTGTGAGCCAGTTGTCTTTAAAATAATTTCTAATTAGCTGTAGAATGTGTCAAACTAAATAGTGTTTATTTGGGCCTAATGTTGGAGTGTCTCCCTTGTCTCTTTTTAGGTTTTGTAAACTATGGCAACAGCTTGCCAGTGTCTGAACTCACCTCTTTCCTTGCTCGTGAATGGCTTTTACTGTATTAACAAAGTTAGCTGGGAAGATGTTAGTTGTTTTCTAATAAAAACTTTCGGAAATGCTTTGTTTAACTGCGTTAGGAAACGAAACAGCAAGTCACGTACATAAGGTAATTTCATACATAATGTTTTCAGATGCTGCTGCCACGTCATCTGTTTCTAATTCCAAGTGGCTTGCACATGAAGTTCCGCAACAGGCCTTCACCCGTTTCTTTTAATTTCAGTGTACAGGAGTAAGAGGCAAAGTGTTTTCCTCTTGATGTTTACACGTAAGCATGCAAGCAAAAGTGCATGTTGCAGAATTTGCTTCAAAAGCCAAATTTAGCTTTCCTTTGTATTTTATGCCAAGGAAGAGGACTATCCAGGAGCTATCCAGCTGTGCTTGGAATGCCAGAAAGCTGCCAGCACTTTCAAACACTACAGTTGTATCAGGTAACGTAACGTTGGTCGGGTTTCTGTACGATGCAGCTTCTGTATGATTTTATTTGTAAACAAACCAGTGACCATAAGTCTCATTCTCTAAAGCAGCTTTGATTGGAATTTAATTTTCTGCTTAGAAAAGTAAAATTGAGGCATTTATAAAAGGATAACCATCCTCAGTAATTTCCCCCTTTCCTGCACCACTAGTAACTGTTCTTGACAATCATAACACTATATAATTTATGTTTGAATTACATCATTGTTTTGTAATGGTTACAATATGCTGGCAGGTAAAATTTCAGCTAAGACTGAGCTGTAACTGTGAAATATAACTAGAAATGAAATAATACTACAACCTGCAGCCTGCAGATACCTGAGCTAATATTTCTAATACGCAAGTTTATATTCTGTAATTAATTTACCCGCAGCAAGATGGCTCGTGGAGGATAACTTGCCCTGCCTGATTCTTGGCAATGAAATTAGGATGTGCAGAGCTTCGTGCTGTCATGGGGCAATTGCTTTCAGAACCAGAACTAATTTGAATATCTGCAGTTCCTAGCTTAGCAAGACTTGATGTTTCGCTTGCCTTTTAGAAAGGAAAAAGCCAAAAGAATTAGACAGTAAGTTCAAAGTCATAATAGATAATGCAATAAAGGAGTAAAATGAAGCTACTTTTGATGTTTTGTTCATTAAGATCGTCATTAATTAGCTTAATTAGATTTTCTTTCTGTGTTATTTTACATTTGTTGGCAAAAATCTGACACTGATCTCCTTTCAGAATGTTCTCTGTCTGTAGAAGTGCCAAAATCGATGAAAATGTGTGCTTTGCCTCCCTCTGTCCTCTAAATGCATGCTTTGTTGAAACTTCAGAGTAATAACCTGTAATCCTCGATTTCGGTTTAGGATCTGCTTTTGGGGTATGGTTATTTCAGGATCTGAAGATGCACCAGAAAAAAAAGTGCATGAAGTTAGAAATTGTGCCTGGAAATAGCCCTCTCTCTATTCTCAAGTCAGATTTCAACGCTGCTTTTTGCTTTATTTTTAGTTTGTGCGTTGGGTCTGGCTGAGCTGGAGCTGGTTTTCCCCCGAGCAGCTCTCCGAGTGCTGTGTCCTGCCGTGGCAGCCGGAAGGCGGCTGGTGACAGCCGGGTGCTCTGGCTGCTGCTGAGCGGGGCTCACGGCTCCAGCGTCCCTCCCCACCGTAGGCTGGGGTGGGCAGGATCTGGAGAGGGGACGCACCCCCGCCAGGACAGCTGACCCAGCCTGACCAAAGAGATGGATCACAGAGTGATTTGAGGTGGAAGGGCCCTCTGAACACTGTTGCATTATGAACTCACGGTGCTGTGCCACTGCAACAGATACTTCGTTCTGAAGTGTTAGGAACCCTGCGGAGGCGTGCAGTAGGTGCCTTGCAGAGATAACGGTGGTGTGGTGATGCTAGTCCCACAGAGTGACAGGTGGCTGTGGTAGGGTTAATGACGTATCAGAAATTGCTCTAATATGGCTCGATAGCAAGCAAACTTGATTTTTGGAAGCAGTAAACTTGGTGTGAAATGTTAATATGATCAGCAGTTTTAGTTTAAACATTTTTTTCTTTCACTGACAGTGAGTTGAATTCGAAACTGCAAGACACATTGGAACAAATAGAGGTAAGAATTAATATATTGGAGACATTCAAAACCAGCCTGGATGAGTACCTGTGCGATCTGCTGTAGGTGATCCTGCTCTGGTGGGGGGGCTGGACTAGATGATCTTTTGAGGTCCCTTCCAACCCCTGACATTCTGTGCTTCTGTGATATTTCATATATGTTAGTATTTAACCTCTAGGTACTGGAGCTTTCTGACACAATATTAAGAAGTCCCAGCTCTCCCATACTGGGGTGCTAGACCTTCTCAAATAAGCATCACTTGGAATTTGACTTGATCAAAGTAGTGTACTTCTAACTGAGCTTGTTTGTGGAGATGGTGGAACTGTTTGGATGACAAAAATTTCAGACTGAAGTAATTTAGGTTGCAAGAAGTAACATCAGAGCACCTCAGAATAGTCTGGTAATGTACAGTCTCTGCTATAAGTGTCAGATTGTTTAAATAAACGTATTTTCCTCACTTGCTATTGTTTAAGTAAAGTATTACTTGGCCTTGTTTTATTTAGTGTTTAACATATTTTTTTTCTTCGTTTATATAGGAACAATTAGATGTAGCACTCTCCACTTATAAGCTGCTTGGAAAAACACAGGTTAGTACTCTTCTTCGAAGGCATGTAGAACAGTGGCGTAACAGCAGGAAGCCTTTGAGTACTGTGATGGAAAGCAGATTTTTTAATTGTTGTGGTTTAACCCCAGTCGGCAGCTCACCCCTACACAGCCACTTGTGCGCTCCCTCTGCGGTGGGATGGGGGAGAGAATCGGAGGAGAATCGTGGGTTGAGATAAAGAGAGTTTAACAGGTAAAGCAGAGCAAAGCAAACCAAGGAATTGGTTCAGCGCTCCCCATGGGCAGGCGGGTGTTCGGCATCTCCGGCAGAGCCGGGCTCCAGTCCGTGTGACAGTGACTTGGGCAGACGGACACCATCGCTCCTGACATCCCTCCCTTCCTGCTTCCCCCAGCTTTGTGCCCCGAGCGTGATGCCATATGGGCTGGGGTGTCCCCTGGGGCACTCGGGGTCACCTGTCCCGGCTGTGTCCCCTCCCAACTTCTTGTGCCCTTTACCGTGTGATTTTATGTTACTCTTTTTCTTTCAGACAGCAATGGACCAGTTACACATGCACTTCACTCAAGCCATTCACAACACCGTGTTTCAAGTAGTCCTTGGCTACGTGGAGCTGTGTGCAGGGAACTCAGACACCAAGTTTCAGAAATTACAGTACAAAGACCTCTGTACAGTATGTCTTTCTTCCATACGTGTTTGTTTTGAATCTGAATTTTTCCCCCGTTCTAAGTGCACATGATGTAAATAGGGACTCAGTTAATCATATAACCCTGCACTCGCAGGCTCAGAGATTGGCTGTTCCTGACTTAATGGTGATTTCGATTGTACTAAATACTAGAACTTTGGAATTAATGTATATGCCATCTGAATAAACATAAAGAAGTAAATCGTAGGATACAGACAGGACATTACTCCTGACTTTATAATAGATTTATTGCACTTTTAGAATCAAGATAAGGGACAGCTGTAATACTGAGATGCGAAAGTTTGATAAGAGGCAGATCCTGGACTGGGAATAACAGCGTGATTTCCTCTAGATGGGTTTTAGATGCAGTTTCTTGCGTGTATATGTTTTGCTTTTTTTTTTTAAATATTGTTAGAATGAATTACCGTGTTTGAGTAGAATTTTTCTTTCCCTCCATAATCCTTTCACTGTGCTTTTACTGTTACATGCTACAAAATTTTCTCAAACTTTGGTGGTAGGGAGGGACAGTGTGAGATATTTCAGGTGATTCTTAACACTGATCTAAAATTTGAAATTATGCTTCTATCTTGAATGTTCTTTAGGGTGTTTGTTTCAGTCACAGGCTATGCCCTCATCATAATTCATCAACTCAAGGACCTACCTCATCAATTTATTAAATCAAAGTACAGTCACAAGGAGATTAAAGTTCATATTCTGATCCATTTTCAACTCACATGTCCTGGGATCGTGTAGCTTCAGCTAGTAAATAACATATCCGTGTTGAAAACCGTTTCGTTTTGAACAGGTGCCCCTTTGACTTCAAAGGCTCACATAATCTAAGGCCCTTCAGAGGAGGAAGAATTAATTTATTGAGAGTAATTGACCTAAGTGTTAATGAGCAGGACAAGTAAGGTTCCAAATCGGTGGTATTTGCACTTCAGTGAGCTGAGTTCTAGCTGAAGCAAGCCAGCAAAGCCTGATCTCTCTTCTCGAGATTGCAGCCCTTCCATATTTCTGCTTTAAGTATTCAGAGGGTGGTTTTGTTTACATTTCTTAGTTTCTGATGCACTTTTTGTCTGAGCAAATAAGCTTTATGGGTTTAGGCAGCATTTGATTAGTTGAATCCAATCAGCCATTCTTCAGCTCTCAAATACTTTTGAAAAGGAAACTGATATCCAACAAGCACCTCAGCTGTGGATAGGAAGGGTTTTGTAAGGTTTGTAATGAACACACTTGTGAAGTGTCACAGTATTGTGTTGTTTTTCTGCAGCATATTACATCAGACAGCTACATCCCGTGCCTGGCTGATCTCTGCAAAGCCCTCTGGGAGGTCATGCTCAGCTACTACCGAACCATGCAGTGGCATGAGAGTCATGAGCAAGATGATGCAGCAGCTGTGTCTTCTGGTAAGAAACTGCTCTGGAAACAAAATCTCTGATGTTTGGAACTACGTTCTCTTGTGGTCAGATAATTAAGTTGTGTTGGTGCCTTTGTGGGCTTGACTCAGTGCCTTCAGCATTACTGCTTATAGGACTAAAATACTAACTGGATTTCCATAGCCTTCACTCTAAAGTTCTCTCTAATGAATATGTGTGTTACAAACAGTTTTATTTTAAGCAGCGCTTGCTGTTGAGTTGGAAGTTGACTGTGATAGATGACCACAAAATCTGAGGATTTTTCCCTTTGATATAGGACCAGTGAAATTTCAGATATTTGGTTTTTTGATCAATGTTTTCACGGCATATTAACCTTAGTAACTTGAGGTGCTGGACTGTGTGCTAGGAAAAGTGACTGTAATCTGTCGTCGTGATTTTGAGGAAATCCAGCTTCTTGAATGTTGTATATCATCTCTATTAGGGAATCCACCACAATATTTGGTCATGATTTCCTTGATGAGAGGCACCACATGAAGATTCTGAGGTTTTGAGTGAATTGCCCATTCTCAATGATAATTTTAAATAACTTCAGATAATTACATTAACTTCTTATTTTTCCCATGTTGCTATGAGCTCTGCATGTGTAAAATAAATGAGGTATCATAAAGTGTTTATTGCAGGGAATCATCATCACAGTAGACTACTTGCCCAGCTCCAGAAATAATAGTAAAAATAGTTCCTTTCAGTGTGGCTGCTCATGATATCCCGAAGAAGGAAAATCATTTGCATTGCAAAACCTTTTAAAGGAACCATTAAGCCTAATAATGTGGTATGTTCAGTCATATGAATAATTTAAATGCATGAGGTTTTAAATGCATGCCAGTGTGTTTGTATGTTTGCTACCAATCCACTAAATCTTCTGTCACTCTGTTTTTAATTTTCTGGAGACGTTGTGGTTTAGCTGTAACATACAACGGGAATACATTTGAACTACTGAATAATTTTTCAAATACTTCTGCAGCGATAAAGTACACAAAAGGGAATTTCACAAGTATAATTTAATTTCAGAGGGACTATAAATATCTATCAAATGTCTGTTTTTCTAAAAGTCACTGCTCATGCTGTAGTGGTTATTGAACCTGGACATGGAAGCCTCATCCTGTGTTTATTGACTTAATAACTGTGAGACGTGCTCGCGCCAAAGAGTGAAACTCCTGTAGGAAGGGCAGGTCTGTCAGGAGGAACCATGGGGGCAGTTTAGGAGATTGTGCTAAAATTGTTCCCCCGGCTGCAGGCTGGAGCAGCAGATGGATCGGTGCGCGGTGCGTGTCTGGCGCTGGTAACCCGGCTGTCCCGGTGCTTCTGTCTCCTTGTGCCGGTTACTGTCAGCAGTGCTGCACAGCACCTCCGGCACGTCCGGGCACACTTGGCCTTGGGGCACAAACCCAGCTGCAGAAGGGAGAAGCTGGACACAGAGATTTTTCTATTTTAATAGTGGGGCTTATCCAGAAGAAGTCCTGCGGGGGTTATGCAGCAGAGGTTGCACTTGCTGAAGGTCATACGCCGTGTATTTGTGGTTATTAATGCCTGTTACAGGTGTTCAGTGTGCTCTGCATCGCTTGGAAATAGTCGCCCTTCTGCATTTCTCAGGAATGGGGCGTGTCTGCGTTATGTCACTAAGTATTCTGCTTATTTGTGTTCTGAAAATTAGTCTAGTTTGAGACACTCTTTGAGATGGGGGCTTTTGTACTTTTTTTTCCCCCCCTGGAACTGAGTTCAGAATTTGCAGTTGTTGTTTCAGTTACAGTGTGAACTGGTCTTTTGGGTTACTTTTTAAATATCAATTAATCAAATTAATATCAATTTAATATCAATTAAAAATTAACCTCCTACTTTCTCAGAATAAAATAAATGGACACAGATAGTTATCTCTAGATATAAATGGGATTTATAAAATTTTAACACAAGACATATTTAATACCTTTCATAAAATAGGAAATACTAATGAGATACGGTTTGCTGAAGACTTACAAAAGAGTAGCAGTAAATCGTAGTGAAATGTACGTGTTGAGAGTTCTGTGGAGCAGCAATAATAACACTTAATGCTCTAACATCCTGTTGGAAAGATAGAATTAACTGTTCGTGTGTAGAGACTGAAGCTATGAAGATAAAATCAGTGAACTACAAGTAGCAAGTCCCTGGCATGAAATGAGGTCTGTGTCCCATCTAACAAATTGCTGCCTACAGTGTGCTTTTTTTGTTTGTAAAGTAAGCAGCAAATTGCTGGGATGTGGGTTTTCATCCCTGAAAATAAACTGCTTTCTGGAACCTCTTCCATTGCTTTGTTAGTCGTGGTCAAAGTATTGTCTGTGTTTGTAGGACAGAATCAAAGAAAAAAGTAGTTTTAAAGGGACCTGTGTCTGTCATTTGGTCTTCCTGGCTCAAAGCAACGTGAACTTCAAAGTCATATTGGCTTGTGCAAGGCCCTGTCTGGTTCAGCTGCATGTTCACATACCATAACGTTTACTGTTGATTTAATCCATGTGTATTCCTGAGACACTAATTTAACAGAACTGGAACTGAGTGGTGAAATAAGCACTCTAGCATTTGAGCTCCCAATTTAACAAGCGTAATCCTAGTGATAATAGTTAGTAACAACCGTACTAGCTGTAACAGGTTGAACGCAAAGCAAGAAGAAGTGATGCAAGATACAAATTAAATTTCAACCATTTTAATTTTCGGAACATTCCATTTATAATACTGTGTAACTTCTGTGCAAGACCTGCTTAATATTCAAAGGATGAAGCCAGAGGACAGTGACTTGACAGATTTCTTCTTTTTTTTTTCCTCTCTGCCTAGCGAGAATTGAACAAAAGCCTTTTCTTGTGACTGAAGGCTGCCTTTACAGATTTTGGAGGAATACTGAGAAACCTGCATAATGACTGTATTTAAATCAGGCATCTGAAAGAAATAACTCCTGCATGCCTTTGATTCTTACTTTTAAGTGAAATTATGAATATTTATGTATTCTGCTACCTGTTCCAAATATTTCAAAGCAAGAAGGGTAAATGCTTGTGGGCATTAGTCCAAGCCTTGATTTTCAAGGGAATTTTCCTCAATGCCTATGTTTGCATGTGTGAAATGAGCTGCTGCACAGTTCATTCAAAGGCTGGAAGCCCGATCTCTTAGCGTGACTCTGTAACCCAGGAGCACCAGAGGATTGCCAGAGAACATTGCCGGGATTTTTACGGACCAGACGCAGCCACGTGTCTGTCTGACCAGTCATGTCCAGGCTCCAGGCGCGGTTGGTGAGGACAAAGGCCAGGGTCTTAATCCTGAGAAGAGGCCAAATAGACGGACTTGTGTAGGCTGTGCTTTGGGCTGCAGAGCTAGAGAAGAGCAGTCGCAGAGAATTCTAAAGAGCATGTTGTGACTAAGATGGCTGGGTTTGTTTGCTCATACAGTCAGAGAAAGGATAAATCCACCGAGAGATTCCGTCCTGCTTTATTTTTTCTGTTTAGATTTTGCTTAATCTTCCATGATAAATCACTTTTGAAAAGGCGTTTGTCAAAATTACTGCTTTGAGTAGAAGGGGAGTGTATTTAGAGACATTTACTAAATTGTAATTTTCATATAGAGTGACTAATATTTGTTTTATGATTTTTTTCGTAAGAAAAGGGTTTTTTGAGTGCCCTGCAACAGTGGGATATAGTATGACTTTCATGAGTCTTGTTTGCACGTCCAGCAGCCTTTTATCTTCTCATTTTGAGTAATTAGGTAAAATTCACAGTCAAGCTGCAAAAGCAGTCTCAATGACCTTAAGCAGGAAGGGGGTGCATGCAGCTTTGCAGCCTTGGAAGAAATGAATATCCACCCCTAATATAGGCTTAAATTCCAGGGTGTACTTTACTGTGTTTTCAGTTGTGAAAAAACTCTGAAAAAATTTAAAGCATTAAACAGACTGTTGCTGGGGAGAAGGAAAATGCTGAATCTCATGCTCTTCTACTGAAAAGGAGTCTGCTCTAGGATTGGGAGTGTGAGTATCAGATGATCTGAAGAAAATAGGTCTGGAAAGGCTGGTTTAAAGTCTTGTATTTGGCCTCCTGTTCTTTACTGGATCATGAGTAAGGGGCTCACAGTATTTACGTGACGCACATCTAGACTGCATGGTCTGGATTCAGGGCAAGGCTTGATGTGGAAAGAGCACTTCTGTTGTTGACAAAAAAATAGATTTCTCAGCATTGGCACATGTAGGTTCTTTATGGTTCTTCAGTAGACAGCAAAATTAAACATGAAAAATTGCTACTCTCTCCAAGTAAAACTAAGCCAGGAGGCTTTCTGGAAAAAACGGTGAAGCCCAGTGGTGAAGAACTGCAAATGCTGGTCAGGATTAACTCTCCTTGCAGTCCTGGTGGCATGTTGCCATCGAACAAAACACTCTGTGACAGGGATTCGGTATGCAGGGGGCGGTTTTGGCCTTCCTAGTTTTGAATGACCGTGGAAAATCCCGTCCCTGCATTAATGAGATCAGTTTTGTATTTTAAATATCAATATCTGTTACTCTCCTTTTTTTTATTAGTTTATTTGTATCGAATGGGGTATCTTGCTTACCTAATGGCAATCAGGAGCTCTCCTGGTCTGCATTAGCACATAATATTTATGTGTTTTATTCATTTTCCTTTCAAAGTTTAAAGCAATAGAGCTCTCCTGGAATTCATATAATGGCTAATATGATAATGAAACCTCTGCCTTAGCCATTACGGATAGAAGTCTAGGACACATTTCAAGGCTTTTGGAAATATCTGAAGTACCTTTCACCTTCAGTTTCAGATGGCAACAATGTGGTGGGAACTGAAGAGAACAGTTTTGACCGCAGTTATGTCAAAAAGAAATTGGAACACGGGCTTTCACGAATATGGCAGGTATGCTTTTTGATATTTATTTTCTAAATATTTATCTCCCCCTGGCCAGTATTAATTACAGTTATATTTATACTGATCTTATTAAAAAATAAAAACAACAAATCCCTAGAGATACTACTTTAAGTGATTTGTTTTGAGCTAAATCTATCAAACCCAAGGAAATACAATTTCTGTGAGTCAGTTACTACTGGGTCGATATGCTTACAAACTCAGTCGAGATACCAAAACATCATAATGCGACTTTCTGGCGGATTCCGCTTCTCCCGAACAGCGTGCTGCCCCACAAGCCGTTTCCTCTCCCCTGCCTTTCTGCCAGCACAGGCACCTGCTCTGTGCTGCTGGGGTAGCCAGAGCTCCAGAGAACCTGAGAGCCTGTGCCCCTGCCTTGTTTCGGGGGATCCTGGGTCTGATTGCTGGGTCAGTTTGATGCACAGTGAGACCCCCAATGTAGGATGAAACAGCTGTAAACCTTTCACAGGACTGAATTACTCTGCAAATTACTCTGAATTACTCTGTTTTTACAGGGACAGTAAAGCATCTGTGATTTGTGTTCTAGAGTGTTTAAGTAACTGATTATAATATTATTTTAGAAACTCAGTGAGAAGTCATTCATGTTGCAGAAAATGGAGTTCTATTCTAAATCTCAGACAGAAGTTAGAAGTGCAAACAAACTAAAATGTGCTGATGAACCAGGCATCTGAGCCTTCACCTTTTTGTCTTTAGCGCATTAAGTATACAAAATCTTGTGTATGTTTTGTAGGATGTTCAACTGAAAGTGAAAACGTATCTCCTGGGGACAGATCTTTCTAGCTTCAAATACGATGACTTCATATTTGTTCTCGATGTTATCAGCAGGTATAGTGACGTGGTCGTAACACCACTTAGTACGGGTGCACAGACTTGGGCTCTGGTAAGGGAGCCCTGTTAGTTACAGCTGCTCTTTACGTTCTGATGCCACCTTTGTTCCTCTCTGCTGGCAGCTTGAAGAGCGCTTCTTTAGGTGGGAAGTCGGAGTGAGTGGCAGTACTGTCTGCCCTGAGGATGTGCTTGGGAGAGCCAGCAGAAATTGCTTTGCTCCTCAGGTAGTGCCTAAGTGCAGTGTGATTTCAGTATTGTCCACCTTTAAGATTTCAGATGAGCAGATCTGAGAATTCTGGTGTTTCTAAAAGCTTTGAAGGGGGCTCTCAGCCAGGAGCAGTAAAATATTGCAGTGCTGCTAACCTGTACTGTATTCTGCCCTTCTGGTTCGATAGTAAAATGATGGGTTTGGATTGTGAGCTGTACAGCTTGCCCTCTCAAGAAGACATTTATTATTTTGCTTGTGGCTCTTTGTATGGGCCATTGTGACAGGATTTGGAGGGAAATGACACACAGACTGTTGTGGAATGAGTGAAGCGTTTGCAATTCATCTTTGGTGCTGGGCTTTTATGGAGAGAGACGTGTGCTCGTGGTAATGCTTGAGGCTTGTAATTCAGATTGGAACAGCGATGTTAAATCAGTAAATACTTGTAAATTTTGTTTTATTGTTATAGGCTGATGCAAGTTGGAGAAGAATTTTGTGGCAGTAAGTCTGAAGTTTTGCAAGAATCCATCAGAAAACAAAGTGTTAACTATTTCAAAACGTATCACAGGTGGGACTACCTATGTTTAGTGAGTGAATCTAATGGCATTTATTTTTGCTGGGTATAACTTCAAATGCTTTCCAGAGGAATTCAGCTGCATGATGTTCCTGCACTGAGGCTGACAGATAGTTGGGTGTGTTTCATGATGAGAATAGGGCTCGTTAACCCTGGGAAGAAGGGGAGAGAGTGGAGAAGCCTTTGCTTTGCTGTACTTGTGGAAAACTGTAGTTCTGCAGCAGGTGAGCCAGACAAAGACCAAAAACTTCTGTAGAATTTCAGTAGTTTTTTAGGCTGCCTCTTAAGCTGTCTGCTGGATCTAAGGATGAAATCCATACTTCCTAGCAAAATTGTTACTATGTGTTGATATAATTCAAATTATATGAACCTTTTAATATTTTTTAGATCCCTCAGATTTATATAAAGGCTTTGAACATCTTGCCTATTCAAATCAAGCTAACTTGCCTTTCAGTCCCCTTGTGTATTTAATTGGAGAGGGGAAAAAAAGGAAAAGCTAGTGCTTTTAAGGATTCATTAGTACATAAAAGCTACATAGAGCTGAAATGCTCAGAGTCCAGGGATAATCGGTTCTTTGTGTAATTTGTGGGCAGTGCGGTGTTGGAGAGAACTGCCGACACAGAGAAAGCAATCAAAGGGACTGGCCATGCCATTCAAAAAGTATAAAAGAGCAGTGGAATATGAAGCCTCTTTTGGGTAAAAGTTGGTTATTTTGAAAAATTAGAATGAACTTTTGGCAGGAAGGTGATTTACATTTTGTTCTGATGTGTTTGTAAAAATGTATGTCTGATCACCCAAGCTTTTCAGAGAACAAATGCATCAGCCCTACTGTGGGTGCCACTTGCTAGACTTGTGCGCTGGTGAGAATCAAGAGCGTTTGTTCACGTACTTCCAGTACCTTGACTTCACCTTTAAGTGATGCAAAACCTGGCGTTTGAGTGTTTGCTTTGCTGTGACTCCGTGTCCTTAGGCATCTTCTCAGAGTTTAATCTGTGGCGTTGATTTTCACGGCAGCTCTGTTGTTGCTGTCGGCTTTGCTGCGAGATCTGCAAGTTACGGGTACTCCATGCCTCGAAAAGAGCCTTTGAAGTCTCTTTGTGTTTAACTGGGGAATTTAAATAGACCCTGCAAACTCGAGTCATAATTCAACACATTGCTCATCTCGTTGAGCCAGGAAAATTTTAACTGTACTGGTGATTATATTTTATTATTGAAATAGTGTATTTCTAGAACGTTTCACGGCCTAATTAGAAACCAAGTGCATAATTTACCAACTGCTACCTGTTAAGCAAAACGTTATACCGTATATAAAGAATAGGTACAGTAATATGACATCAATAAGCACTCATTGCTGTCTACTCCTATATGAGTTCCTGCTTGTATGTAAATTTATTTTCTTTTTAATTGAAGGTATTTCTGCTTATGGCAGAAATAACAGAAATAACAGAAACAATACAGAGATGTGATGGCTTAATTATGTTTCCTTAATAGGTTTTCTGTATTAGTACCAAGGTAAAGTCAGGCTATGGAAAAAACATAGCTTAGGCGCTTAAAAGCCGTTTAACTTCTTTGAAAAGCTGAAATGTCTGTAGAGCATTAGTTCTTTCCATTTTCTTTTGCTACCTCTTGGCTTCTGTGTGTTTGAAAGAATCTTCTCGTCTTGTGTGGGCTCACAGGAGCTGTGGCACTGATAGACTGCTTGTACAATATTGCTTTCTGCAGTTTACATGGAGGAAAAAAGGTCCAGTGTTGCTGCATAATCATAGATGTTCCTCTATATTTTCTAATGATTTTGACCAAAAGAAAAAAAAAAGGTTTCCAAAATGTGGAGGTTGATATTCTTTGAGAATTTCTCCACTGGGGTCATAAAACATACGCTATGCTAGTGGCCACAGTTTTTAGGTGATCTGTGAGTTGAAAGGGTGAGTTAAATATCTTTTTTCAAGTGTGACTTTTTGTACAGGTTTTGAAGATGTTTTTCAATGCATAAGTTAAATAATTTTCTACTTCCTGATTTACTTTTGCTGCCAAATAAGAGTATCAATTTCTTTTATTTCAGAACCCGTCTTGAAGAATTGAGAATGTTTTTGGAGAATGAGACCTGGGAACTTTGTCCTGTTAAATCAAGCTTTAGTATTCTACAGCTTCATGTGCGTTCCGTGAATGACTCATGCAAATGTATCACTACTCCAGTAACTAAGTGTTCAGCTCTTCTGGGAAGTACTAAGATCCCTTAACTACTGTGCAGATGTTTTAGCGGCTGCTAAACCCCCCTCAGTTTCACTTGGTGATATTGGAAACATAAGATTCAAAGGGTTTTTAACCAGTAGCGTTCCTGTTTCAGGCAGATAGGGGTTTACAGAAGACGCTGGTGTTGTAAACATGATGTCAGCCTTTATTTTTCATGTCTTGGTGTGCTATCAGTTTTCCGTTTCTAAATTATTTATCTGAGAGTAAGATGCTAAAATATGAGTCCCTGAAAGTTGCCACATGAGCACTTACTAGTTTGTACCAATCCTGGCATCATTTTCTGGAAACAGGTCACTCTGGCTCATTTGGAAAGTTAAAAAAAAAAAAAAAAAGTTAATTCTTCTGTGGTGATGTCCAGCTGAAAGCAAGTACTTGGTGCGCTCACCGGCTGTTCAAAAGTGATTTTTGTGAAGTTTAGTATGTGGTAGGTGAATTTTGCCTGTGTTGCTAAATGAAACACGGCTGCCTGTGATTAAAGCTGTCACTAAAGTGCAAAAATGGATAAAGCTGAACTATCTCAAGTAAAAGATAGTTTTGCAGCGTCCACAGAGTTAACTGTAAAAGTAAGCAAGAAGCTCCTGGGGCAGTAATAAGACTGAGAGAAAAAGGACTCTCAGTAGCATCCAGTAGCAAAATATGTTTTATAGAGAGCTGGGATTATAAATCCATAAGTACTACTCAAAGGATTGGGAAGTAGCAACAATTCATTTAAACAAACAGAAATCTAACACTGCAGTCTTTTTAGCCACACAGGTTTCGACGGTTAAACCTTTAGATAAATGACAATGTAAGTTTTGCCATTTATGAAGATCATCAGCTAAAGGTGAATAGATAAAAATGATAGTCAACTCAGATGAGTCAGGGGTTTTAGGAAAAAAAGTCTAAAACCGTACCTTATGTGCCCCACTCAGTCCACATATATGCAAAAGTCTCTGCACTCGGTCATCAGAAAGTTTGTGTGCAGTGTAATGCTTCCAAAAATAATGAATTTTGAAAAGAACTTTGTAGAAATAAAATATTAAGAAAAATATTATCAGCTTCAGTAAATTACGAGGTAACTTGTGTGAGGGAAGCTACATTTTGGATGGAATTTAGGTCTTATCTCCTGATTTCTGTGAATTAAAAAAAGTTTAGTTTTTACCTAAAAATAGAAAGATGAGCTGTGGAAGATGGCCAGTTTTAGGGTTAACTTGAGACAGCATGAAAAGCATGTTTAAATAAGCAGCAAGCTTGGCTAGAAGTTTTCATATCAGGCTAATTGTCCACGAGTTTGTTGTTATACTCTGTTTTATGGAACTGGAGTCATAATAATAGCGAAACTCTTGTCGATGTGTTTTATTGTGCTTTTTTTCTGTGAATAGGAATTCAAGTTCATGGAGCAGTCACGTTCCCCGTCTGTGTCACCCAGTAAGCAGCCTGCTTCGGCGATTTCAGCGACGGTGACGCTGTTTGAGCAGTACTGTACCGGGGGGAACCCCTTTGAAATTCAGGCTGACAGCAAAGACGACGAGACAGAAGACGTGCTGGCTTCCAACGGGGTACGGCAAATCTCGCTCCATCAGAACGTTTCCTCTGGGTCTGTTACTACGTTCTGCTTTCCTTCTGAGCCGGTTTTGCTTTGAGCTTGTGCTGTGGGCTTCTCACTTGGACAGTGTCCTTTCCTAGTGCTAGGCTCTAAAAGCCTCCGTGGCTCGGGGCTTGGGCCAGAAGTGGCAATACCTGACTGGAAAAATACATTTCCTAGTTTGGTTTGGGTGACTGAGAGATCCGCGTTACCTGAGTGCATCTTCCGTGGATTTCCCCTCTGGAAAGTGGGAATTGTTAAGGCCCCCGCACGGCACTTGGGTCATTCTTGACTCCTTGGATGAGGTGGGCTCAGAGCAGTGTGCTCGGTAAGGAGAGGTGTTGTGGGCTCTCTTCAGGTGCATTCTGGAGCCTGCTGGGTGTGCTGCCTGGTGTGACACCTGTGTGCGTGGTCAGGAAAGAGCCACCTCACGAGCATCGAGTGTTTGTTTGCTTTTAACTTTGCTGGTTAAGAAACTGGCTTTGTGGAGAAACTTACTTTGCAGTTTATCTGACACACTTGTACTGCAGAGCAACCTAGAACACCTGGAAAAAGATACTGACATTAAACGTTGCTTTTAATTGGGGTGAAAAAAGATTGCAACTTTCATGTTTTTTTAAAAAAAAAATCCAAATGTTTAATATGTGGCTTCATAATTGTAAAAAGCATTTATTATCTGTCTTTGTGAATAATATTTTTACACATACTCTAGCAATAACAATATACATCTGCCATGGAAATCCTGTTTTGTATCGTATATGTTGTAGCCTGTGTTGCTTGCTTTTGTCCAGACATCACTTGTTAGGCTCAAACCCTCAATCCTTGAAAACAATTCTCTTGCAAATCTTTAAAATGCGATTCAGCAATTGAACAGCCTGAAACAGTTTCAGAAAATTAAAACTGCAGCTGTGTGTTTGGGGGCAGTAGTTGTCTATAAGGGTTTAAGCTTCTTATTTTTCAAAAGATGCAATTAGCATAAAGTGTTCTTCAGTGTCAGGCGGCACATCTCAAGGCAGGTAGACATGGTTCAGTTATCTGTGCATTCACATTTTGTCACAGGTTTATTCAGAATAATTTGTGGCATTTGTTACAAATTAAGCAAATGATACACAAGACTTTCTTCCATCAAGGAGGAGTTGTTTCACTGGTATTAGATAAATATTTCAAATATCAGGGTCTTCTGCCTTTACCTAGACAAAGGATGGTGTAAGTTTCGAAACAAAACCAAGCGTCCAAAAAGAAATACAAGCATGCCCCAGGCACCTCATCAAGTCTTCTGAGAAAGCAAGGGGTAAGACAAGAAGAAAATACTTTTAATCTCGGCCTTGCTAATTTGTTGCCCTGGTACAGTGGAATACTTGGCTGCTTTCAGCCAGCAAAGTTATCTCTATCCTGAGCGAGGTAAAAGCGAAGAACTGACCAAGATGCTACACTAAGTGAGTATGGTAAGGAAAATGATGGCAGTAAATGTATCAATTTATTATTTTCTTTTTAACAGTATGAATCAGACGAACAAGAAAAAAGTGCATATCAAGAGTATGACAGCGACAGTGATGTTCCTGAAGAGCTGAAAAGAGATTATGTGGATGAGCAGACAGGAGATGCCCCTGTGAAAAGGTAAGTCGGCTGTGTGAGTCCTTGGTCTCCTTTCCATGCTTTTTGTCTCAGTGCTCTGTGTTTGATCTGTGCTCTGTGACAATGGAATAATAATCAAATAATCTTTCTGCTACCTGCACAGATAGAAGGGCTCAGGACTTAGATCTCTGAAGTGACGTTAACCTGCGCGTCGTTATTGCAGAAAGGAAAAAGCGAGGTTTTGAGGGAGGATAAAGGCAGTCTGAAGCAGGGAGTGCAAACCTGCTCAGCAAACTTCAGGTGTTAACTGAAGGTCCTTCTACAGCTGCTGCTGTGCTGATGTATAATTCCGGTTGTGTCCAAAGCAGTTGTTTGCAGACAAATGGCCTGAGGTTTGGCTTTCTGCTTTTGCAGAACAGCAGTAAACTTCTGCAGATTGAAAATAAATTCTTCTGTAGGGTGAAGGCAATCACATGTAATTTTAAATTCTTTTCTTAAGAATATATATACATACCCCCATATATATGTGCACACACGTGAATATGCATATTTGATTCTGATGAATACATATAAAAATAGAAGATATGTATTCACATAACCAAGAGCTAACTCTGCAGCCTTTCAAGGGATCTGAAGTGCAGATTGCTGTCTTGACCTTGTACTACTGAACTGTCCGTTCAGGCTTTGCGAAGCAGCTGACATGGTGTGTGTACAGAGGATTGCAGGAGAGCTGGAAGGCCGTCACTTGGGTCAGAGCCGAGGAACGGATTTTTTGAAAAATAACTTTGTAGGATGAAATATTTTTAGCATGATTTCATAAGACATATCACATAAACTACTTCATTTCATGGAAGAGATGGAGTTAGTTATAAAAATTACTTAATTGGAGAAACCGAGTTTTGTGCTTTGAAATGGAAACATTCTGAACTTCTGGAAGAGTCTCATTCTGAGGTGAGGCAGCTGGCATACAGCATCCATGGAGATCGAGTCCAACTCGCCGCTTCTCACAGGACTACAGTTTGGGAAAAATTTAATGTGTTTTAGCTTCATCTTCCTCAGAATTGTTTCCCTTTCCAGAGAGTTGTTTTCAGCTGAAGTTGACTCGTGTGCCCCTGTTAGGCTGTGACCTGCGTGGCTCTCAGTGTCTTGGACTGGAGTCCGTGGTCTCTGGAGTAGAGTGGTTGAAAGGGTTGCTGAGGCCAGACAGGGCCCTGCAGAGCTCGAGCCTCGGGCTGCAGCTCAGGAACTCCTTTCTCTGGCACGTTTTTATGTCAATTAGTCCAGGCTTCTCTTCTTAATTGGTGAAATCGTAACCCATTTACACTTTGCCGTAAATAAAATACCATGCTGGAAGACATACTGTCTTGTGGAAGAAGGGGGAAGACATGTTGTTGTTATTTTTTTTCTCCTAAATCTTATCTGTATGCCCTTCAATACAGTGCGCAGCCACAGCTGGTGTTTTTTCGTTTTCTTTAAAGTGTTTCTCGAGAAACTTTGAAGAGCAGAAAGAGGTCAGATTATAACCTCTACAAAGTGAATGCACCTATCCTAACAAACACTACGCTGAATGTAATAAGGCTCGTTGGTATGTACAAAACCTGCAGTTTTTTATGTGTGTTTCTTATTTTAATGCAAACCTGTGGACTATAGCAAATACGTTAAATGCGTTTTAAGGCTTTTAAAAAATATATGTAGTTGGGCTGTATTTCCCATGTTAATAAAAAAAGAAGTGAGACCAAAATAATTTTTAATTAAAATAGGTGAATTTGGTTCTATCTTGCAAGTTATTTTTACTTTGAAATTAATCTACATGCATATATTGATTTTAACCAGTAACGGTGAAATATTCATCTAAAATACTGAATACATAAAAGCAGTGGAGATGGAAAAGAAATAGATTAATGCTTTATGTTGCTAATGTGTCTTGGTGGATTAAATGTTTCACTGAAAAGTAGTATAGTTACAAAAGTAAGACCTTAAAGATTAGGCAGCATATAAATCAGAAATTAATTTTCTAAACCATTTTTGCTGGTTTTTTTTTTACCTCTTGGAACATCTACAATATAGACCTGAAATAAGAATTGAGATTATTATGTCTGGTATTGATCTGTGAGTTAGGTTGGAGATATTTGTCTGCTGCTTTTTGGTATAAAGTTTTCCTCTAAGAAAATTTAGGATTAAATGTAGAAATCACACGTGGAACCTTCATGCAAACCACTTGGTCTTCCTCTGCCCTTGCCCCCTTCCCTGACGGCGTGTGCAAGTAGGTGGAGCTGCAGTTCTAGTTTTTCGGTTTTATGTACGGAGTCTGTACGTGGGGGTTCTGGCCATAACCCCATCGCATGTTGACTTAAAACGCAAAGGAGGAATGACCCTGTGTTAAACTGGCCTGGGATGTTTTGACCTGGGTCCTGTGCATCAACAGGAGTAACGAATAACTGCACCAGTGTATATAGTGATTGGGTGATTTCTTGTTTTAATTAATATCTTTCTGACTTACAGAGTAGTTTAATGCATATTTCTTAAGTTGAGGTTTTTTAATGCCTTTTTTTAGCCTCATTTTTGCTTTTGTTGCAAATGATTTTTTGGGAAAGAAACTTAGATTTTGCTTGCTTTGAAACTTACTTTAAAGAAAAATATTATGTTGATGACAAATACCAAAGCAGAAATCTTGTTGCTGCAGTGAGTGATTGGTGACGTAGCACAGAACCTCATGGAGCTTAAAACCCCCTAAATCATACAGTCTTTTGAAATAGTCTAATTACAATGGGCTTTTAACTTTTTCCTTCCAAGTGGGATTTTAGCTCCTAATTTATGTCATAAGAAGCTGTATGTTTGGAATTGAGACTCCCTAGGGAATTATTTTGCTATTGACCATAGATTTCAGGAGGCTGTGTATTTATTTACCTTTTTTGGTTTTAGTGATCAGTTTTGTGTAGATTAGTGTGGTAGAGAGTTCTCTCTATTACTGTCTTTAGGGACACAAGTAGTGCTGGAAATAATACTTCAAAAAACCCCGAACAACTGTTTTTTTTTTTAACTATTAATGAAGACTAGAAGTCTAGAGCATCCAGCTGCTTTGAGTTGCTGGAACTCCTAAGTGGTATTTTCAGGTGTTTCTGGAAGTTCTGGCATGGTGTGCATTTGGGCTGGTAGCGCTGTTTGGAACATTCTCATCCACCCCTTTTTCACCCAGAATAGGAGCTTTACTGCAAGTAGGTAACAAGGTACAGAAGTTAAAACTTGGCCCCCTGCTAGAGAGAGCAGCTAGGAGGAAACGTTCTTGGAACACTTGTTGTGTCAAGACGCTGAGTGATGTAGTGGTAGAGAAATGTTCTTGGCATCAGCAGGGTGTCCCAGGGACACTCCTTGGGCAGGGTGGGGTGTTCAGCCCCTTGGGGAAGCGGGGGGTGCTGCCCCAGGGCTGCCTTGTGTCTCCCTGCCAGCTGCACGGAGCTTGGAAACCCGGCTGGCTCGGGCGTGACACAGCGCCCTGCTGTCGTCTGCGGCTCGCGGGCGAGTTGAAAAGTGCTGCTCAGAGGAAGTGGGGGAAACATCAGTGGCAATACAGCATGTGCAGATAGTGCATCCAAAGGGGACAGCTGCTTTGACGAGGGTATCATCCTTTCCCAAACATCTGAAAATTTCCCCATCGGGCTCCACTGGAACTGGCTGCATTTGGTTTTTCCTTCTGGAAGACAAATAGAATTTTTCAAGTCTGCTTTTCAGTTTCCTCATAGTGCTGTGGGTCAAAACATTAGCAGTCAAGCGTGGAATTAACAGTTGGGCTAAACTGCTAAGTGTTAAGTATTGCAGCCTGTGTCAGACCTCCAAAAGTAACAACTACATGCTCGGGCGTGTGAGCAAACTGGGGCACACGAGCTTAGTTCTCCAGCTGAGACTCCTGGTTGATAGAACAGGCAAGCAGCGGTGTCAGGTCAGTGCTTGATTCCTAGCGTGTCATTCTGTAGCATGTGTCATGGAGCTGTGTCATGGTTTTGTCAAATTCATGTTATCTTTACTGACCTACACAAGCAATAGCCTAAACAAAAATAACTCCGGTAACTTAACTCCCACCGACACTAAAAGCCAGTTTTGTTTCTTTGTTAGTTTCTCTGCTTCAAACAACATGTGCTGGATGGATTAGTAAATTGCTTTTCTGGGGACAGCATTAACTTGAAAAACAGTTTTGTTGACTACAGGAAAAAGAAATTATTTTAGCATTCTCATGTTTTTTCCAGCCTGTCACAGCAAAACGTGTCTGGAATATGACAGCTCGTTAAATGAGCTGCTATATCCTACACGCTGGGTGGACGCAGTTGTGTTTTGGTTCATAAATTGCTGTCTGTTACTGTAATAACCCAAAGCTTATTATATATTCTTTGTTTTTAAGATGCTAATAGAGCAAGCAGTATGTCATTTTTTTTGCGAGCCAGCAGGAACTGGAGGGGCTCTGCGGTATCAGGGTTTTCATTAAGTACGTGCCTTGTATGACCCTGGGAAGAGAGCCCTGCCCTGTGCTGGGAACCACAATAACTACAAACGATAGGTCCTGTCAACTAGACCTGCAGGGAGAAAATTCTTTCCGAGTCCAAATCCTATTATCATGTTGACTCAGCTAGCATGTTGATAAATGGCCTGCGTTAATTCAGTTTTTTTATTTCGTTTTTATTTTTGCAAGTCAAATGAACGACAGCAGAGAGCAGGATGGAGGAGAAGGAATTCTTCTCCCTGGACGTGCCAGCGTCCTGGCATCTTCCTTTTCTGACAGTCTGTCCCCCTAGAAACATTTTAAACATGCATCTCCAAAATTATTTGAGTTTCTTACCCTAGGGTAGAAAGAAAGGAGAGCAGGAAATGCTGTGTCGCCGACGTGAAATGCGTTATTCCTGGGGTGGTTGGGTGAAATCCGGTCATGTGCATGTAATTTTCATTCTGTGCTTCCCTATGGCTTGGAAAATGTCTATGTGTGTCTGTATGTATAAACACACACTAATGTCAGAAATCCACATATAATTTGCAGGAGACCACTTTAGGAAATTATTTTTTTTTTTAGCTAAAAAACAAGCTGAAAGTTGCAGAGGACCCAGTAAATTGTGTATTTTGCATTTGGTACCAGAAGGCCAAGAGTGGTTCGAGACATTTTAATATGGATTGACATTCCTATCCGAAGAAATCTTGAGGCATTTGTGGTATCATAGTCATCATATTTATCTTTGTTTCTAAACCTTCCAATTTCTAAAATATTACGAAGTTGTTCTTAATCAATATTCAAGGCTAAACAATAAACTTTTTAAAGCTGATTTTGAGTCTGTCAGACTCAGCACTGTCTTTGTAGCACTTGTGCTGAGGAAACTAATCTTCTGTATTTAATTTTTAAGGGAAATACATGCAGATGATGAATATTCTGAAACCGATTGCATTTGATGTGATCCACTTCATGTCCCAGCTCTTCGATTACTATCTGTATGCAGTCTATACGTTTTTTGGCCGAAATGACACGGTAGGTAGAAACGTTATTCATTTCCAAGTATCACCATACACACAGAATGAGAATACAGGGGAGATCTCTTTATCTAAAATACTACCCAATATGTAATCCCCAGGAAAATGGTGGATGTGAATGCAGGAATAAGAAAAGGCTGATTACATCCGCAATAAGGGGAATAAGTCCAGGGAGCATCTTTATCACTGGGGCATGAATTGTATGACGTTATGAGTAGATTCTGTCTGTACTCCTTTCCAATAGGATTTTGAAAGGGAGGAAAGACAACGTGGAACAGCTGTAAGTAGCTGCAGAAAGTGGGGAGTAAAGGAGCACTCTGCAGAAGGAGGGTGGTGCTTTGGAGCCAAGAGAGTGGGATTTTTCCTCTGCATACTTCTCTAACTTAAATAAGACTAGCAAAAGGGGGAGGAGAAGGGAGCTGGGAAAGTTAACACCTAATACAAGTTTAAGAGGTTTGAAATAGGCTTTTTCAGATCTACTGCTCCTCTGTCAGAGTAAGTGCGTTAGTGAAAACCAGGAGGTTTTGAGTGATCCTGTAGCTGCAATAAATGCTTGTTGGCATTCTACATACATAACATAGATCAACTTTCGACAGAATTGTCTTAAAGTATGTATGAAAAGCTGTGCGTAAAAACAATTTTCTCCTCTCTTGGCCCCTAAATTGCTCCACAAGTAATAATATTGTGAGGTTCCAAATTCATCATCTGTTGGCAAATTGTAATGCTTTTTCAAACTCAACATATGGTTCTAAATGGTTTTGAGCTGTTATGTTTGGCAGGACAAATGTTTTGCAGTTTGTTTGTGTTTAGAACACGAGTGGGTTTGGGATGTTTTGGGTTTTTTTGGTCTTGTTAAGATAATTGATTTCCATTGGCTTAGTCAGCTGCTCTGCTTTTCACCTTGTGTCACATTCATTGTTATTCTTTTGCACCTCCCATGTTGTGTTTTTAAAGCCCATACTGAGTTCTTCACTTTCCACTTCTAACAGAGAACAACCCAGTGCTAGGCAGGTAAATGTTACAGCAGATGAGTGGTAAAATTGTGATGTTTTTGCCTTGAAAGATGATTTTTCTGTAGGAAACACAATGCTTACAAAGGGTCTGCGAATGCAGTAAACCCTCTTGTAATGCTGCCTGAATGTCCTCACCTCCCCACAGTCTGTAAGCCTTTAGGATTTAAATACGGGTGATGGTATGTGATTTAGGCCACCAAGAGTGTTCCTGTTCGATGTTACGAAATAGCATCGAATGGGATTCTTAAAAGTATGCCAGTAATAAAACTTCCTTAAATGGCTGAAATGCTTTGTGAGTATTGTGCTTGTGTTGTGTGCGTGAGTCAGTACACGGATCAGGAGGGCGTTACAGAGTTCGCTGTCAGTTCAGTGACAGCCAGGGGTTTAAAATAACACAGAATTTGGCTTTCTTCACTGCCCGAAGTGGCACGTCCAGTTTTCCATCCAAGGCCCCCAAGCCCTTCTCTGCGGGGCTGCTCTCCAGCCCCTCGTGGCCCAGCCCGTGTCCGTGCTTGGGGTTGCCCTGACCCGCCTCCCCAGCCCGCCCCGTCGCCAGGCAAAGGTGTTGAAGGGCGCCGCTTCCCATAGCGACACCCGAGGAACATTGCTCGTCACGGGGCTCCTCTCGGACACCGACTCGCTGACCCCAGCGCTTTGTGACCGTCCAGCCAATTCCTTTGGTTCTACATTCCTTTTCAGATATGTTTCACATGTGAAATTGCCAGGTTTTAGAAAGAAATATCCCATTATAGAATAAGTAAAAGTTGCTGATAGCCACTGAAAGGCAGTAAGAGAAAGAAATAGTGGTAGATTGTGTGGTTTTGATGGTGCAGGTGCAAATTTCTTAAAGTGAAATTTAATGGCTGTAAATTGCAAATGTTTTTGTGGTTTTTTTTCCTTTAAGCAGGCTAATTCTTATGTTTGTTCTTACCTTAACTGGGAGAATAGCCTGTCTTGAATTTGCAGTCCTTATGGCTGTATCTTGAAAAACTACTATATGATATTAAGGACAAAAAGAATTTGGAGAATTAAGGGCGTATTACTTAAAGGAGGAAAAGTTATTTTCTTTTTCAGCCATAGACCTGCAAAATCAAAAGCAGTTCACTACTCATATTTCTACAGTAAAAATGTGAAGAAAAATATTACATGTTTTTGTAAAAAACCTTACTTCTCGAGTGGGAAAACAAAGGCGTGAAGACTTCTTTTTATCGAACATGGACACGAGGGTAGTGATTGATGTCCCCTGGAGCAGGCTCTGGATTCCAGCAGAGCGTACTTCCGGTGGAAGTTCAGCCCAGAGGTGACTGAGTGCGTAGGAGGATTGGGGCGGATGGACATCCTAAGTCAGAAACGTTAGATGCAGTACACGGGGACCTAAATTGTGCCTTTCTGCGTTTCAAAGGAGCAGCTGGGACGGCATGAACACAGACACTTCCTTCCCTGGGGAGTCTGTTAGCACAGTGTGCATCAGGGCTCTGGAGACTGTTGGGTCCCGCGCCCTTGGTGTGAATCACATACCAGAGCTGTGCTCACGTACCTGGTGTAAATGCGTGTTTCCGTTTCCTCTTCCTTTGTTGTGTCCGTTTGTCCTTTGGGTTGTTTTGGTTTTTTTCTTTTTTTTAAGTAGAAGATAAGTAGCTTCGTTAATTCCGCATGTCAGCTGGTGTAACTCAGTGCGTTCACCGGGCAGTCAGGGTAGCTCCACTGATTTATCCCAGCTCAGCATCTGCCCAGGGTTCTTCTGAGCCGTGAACATGAAGATGACACATTTCTCGGGTAGAGCTTTATAAGCATTGGGTGCTAATGACTGCTTTATAAAGATCAGTGAATATAATTTACATATGCAAGCTGAATACTTAATATGGAATTACAAGAAATTCTATAGCCTGGGAGAGAAGTTAAGGCCATTTGCCTGGGGTGTGGTGTGCATGCAAGTCTCAGTGGGGGCATCGAGATGCACCATTCTAGGCTTATCACCCAAAGGGGAAAATTCAGCGCCCTGTACCCAAGTAGAATATCGTAACAAGAAAGGATTCTGGCTGGTTGTTGGCATGCATGGTGAGCTGCCATCTTCATGAAAGGGGCTCGGGTTGTTCTTCACACCCATGCGGTGTGGAGTGCTGTGCCCACGGTCGGTTTTCTGTTTGTTTTGTGTGGTTGTGATTATGTGCTAAAACTTTGACCTAAGTGAATTGTAGCTAGTGTTCACAAACTGAAGCCTTGCAGTGTCCCTGCGAAGTTTGGACGGAGGAGGTTTCCTTCCCCAGCTGAAATCGAGTGTGTTTCTTCCAGTACGAATCAACAGGGCTGGGCCTGAGCAGCAGCCGACTGCGCACCACGCTGAGCCGGATCCAGGAGAGTCTGATTGATCTGGTGAGTACCTGGATCTTGTAAGATGTAGGAACTATATTTTGTCTTGGCTTTCTGATCTTTGTTGCTCTTCATCTTCAGTGTCCCTAGTGACAAAGGTTAGTTTCACGGTGTATCACGGTGTAGATTTCATGTGAAATCACTTGTTTCTAATGTACAGCAAAACTAGTTCAATAGCTTTTGCTCGATGTAACAACAAAACAATGTATTTAAATCTTAAAACGTATTATGGTTCATGTAGACATTCCACTACTATCCTTATTTAATAAGACATTTTATTAAAAAAACCTCACCAACCCCACAACACAATAGATGACTATTTTTTCAGTAAAAGAATAGGAAACCAAGAGCCACCCTGAAGATCATTCACCTTCAAGATAATACAAGTAGCGTACCAAGTACCTCATTAAGTAATTTCTGAATCATGGGGAACTGTCCTTGATGTTATTTTATAATTTATATCCCATTGGTCACTTCAGGTGTTATTTTCCAATTGTGAAAAGTAAATATGATTCTCGTGTCACGCTGATAGGAGATTTCGGCCCTTCACATCGCATTACAAAGGGTGAACAGGAGACTTCGGTAGATTTTGTGGATTCAGATAAGCAGCAGAGTTTATAAAGAAATATTGCTAAGAACTAGGCAAAAAAGGAAATTTGAAGCTCTTTTTTTTTTAACCAAAATATAAAACCCTTGAAACATCAGGAAGAATTTTCCAAGGAGTGTCATAAATGGCTTATATAGTGATTAATACCATGGGTGGTGGAGGAAAGATTTCCTTTCTAAAGCTTCTGTCTTAGAAAGAAGTAGAAGACACGTGCTGTACTCTTTCACAAGGATTTGGCACCCCGCAAAATTGTACTTTGTGCCTTTTTAGTTCCTTGAAATACTGCATCAAATCTTAAACTGTTCTTTCAGAGAAGCTTCTTAAAGTGCTCTGGGGCCATTTCTGATCGCGTCAGTAGAGGGAGCATGAGATAACTAATAACCCCAAGGCTCTCTGAAGTGAAAAGGGCCACTCATATTGTTCATCTCAAAGGCAGCGTATTCAGAAAGAAAAATTAATTCTAGGAAGATGTTGCAAATGAATCAGTTCAAGATCATAAAAAAGTGGTGAGTTATTGAAGAAATTCTTTAAACTTACTCTGTAGTGACAGTTCCAGACAGCCTTGATTTTTTTTTTTTTTATTAGACAAAATAATTTAAAAAATAATTTCTAGGAGTAAATTGGAAAAATATCACCTTTTCTTTTTCTTCCTCAGTGATTTAACAGTGCTGTTACAGATAATGTTAGTGTCTATTGAAATTAATAGCTATGTTTCAGGTAAGATTTGAAAGGAGAAAGAACTCTTAGCTAACTGCTGTTAACTTGGTTGTGGGCTGTGGGTTTGTTTTCTTCATCATGTGCAAACGTTTCAAAGCTTCCAATTTTTTTGTTTTGGGTTGTGCGTTGGTTTTTGTTTTTGAGGATGACATCAAGTGAAAAAGAAGGCAGATAAAGAATGGATTTTGATAGTTAACCGGTGGCATCTTTGGCCAGTTAATATTTTTAAAGAACTGACCGTTACGCTTGGATCTTTAGCTGTCGTTGCCTGTCTGCGTTACACTTGTGGACGTGCGGGGTGGGCATCTTCAGAGCTGCCTGAAAGAAGTGACATGAGTGTTAGCAAATATCCGGGTGCTTTGGCTTGCTCATCCGTTCTGGTAGACTCAGCAGAATGAAACTTCATGGTACTGTGAAATGTCTGACCGGTTTAATTGCAAATCTGTCTGGCTGTGTGTGAACACAGATCAGAGCAAGGCAAATTCAGTTTTCCAATAGCACGGTGCTGTGGCTGGCCTTTGTCATCGTTCCCGTGCTCACTGCGACTGTGCCTGATAGCATTTACCACAAACTGCTGCTGAAAGTTTTCTGTTCTGCTCATTGATCTCTTTCTGTGAGATCTTTTAGCGCTACAAATGGAGTGCTGGTGGTATTGCTCGGTCAGCAGTATTTAATGTCACGATTTCTGTGGGGTTCCTTCAAGGTTCCCTGCTTTATCCACTTCCTGCTTCTGGAACCTTTTACTAAGATTTTTTTCAGAGGTGTGAAGGTAAATTCTTCACCCATGATAGTGAGAACTCTGCCTTCCCCGTCTGCACTTTGTTCCATCTGCTGTAGCGTGGTTTTGTGTTTGTGTTTGCTGTGTACAGGAGGCACAGAACTACAAGAGCCTCCCTGATTTAGCACATCCACCTCCTCATTGCCTTGGGATGTCACCCCACAGAGCAGGCAACTGTCAACTAAAATCCGAGATAGCAGAAGTGGAATGTGTGGTCTTTTTGTTCCTCCACACCTCAAACCACTTTTAACAGCTTGGACGCTATTATCTTCCCAGTTTTCCTGCATTCTTAATTTCACTTTTGGCTTGGCTTTCATCCAGGCAGTAAACACATTCTGGTGCTGCTTTGTCTGTAGCAGCGGAGTTTTGATCTTTCTGCTCATTCTGTATCACTGAAGTTCTCACCAAGTTCTTGCACATTGTGGCACAACCAATTTTCACCTTCCATGCCTTTAGTTGCTGCTGTGCAACCGCAAATGAGTCGTGCAGGTATTTTGCCGCCAGAATAACCTCCCAGTTGTTTTTCCCCTTTTTACCTGATCATCTCTGCAGTACCTTTTCTCGTGGCTTTTCCAAATCCTTGTCTCAGTCGTGATGTTTAGGGTAAGTTAATTCCATCAATGTTTCTCGTGCTTGTCACTCTCCTTTTTAGGCAAAACTGTCTGGGAAACACATGCACAGCAACGGTTGTTTCGTGTCACTCCTCACAGTATTTCTCTGCTGTGCGCCTGGACAAAACTCCTGGTGACTGTTGTGGTCAGCTTGAGTTTATTTTTTTTCCTCCTACTCCTGATTCTTTAGTTACTTCACTGCAATCTCCCCTTGAATTCTTTCTGTCTTCAATTGGGGAAAAAAACCCACACAGCATGAACTGCAAAGCTGCTTCATTTATTATCATGAGTTTGGCTTCATCTTTGCCGAGTTTTGCAGCAATCTGAGAATTATGCTGATTTGTTTTTTGAATTCAACTGTATATGGTGTGTTTGAGCATTATTGTTGTATTGGTTGTGTGTTCATATGCTGCTGTACAGCAGACGTGCTGTGCAGCCGGTCTTGCTTTTTAAGCAGTTGATTTTACTATTTTGTCACTATATTATTGCCCAAATTTATTTTCTCTCCATACAAACAGGCCGATATCTGCAGGATGAAATTGTCATGGAATGATAACTTGTTTACAGACATGATGTGTATTTCACTTAAGTTAGCCGCAGCTCACATAAGCAGCAAAGCCCGTGCATAAGTGATGCTTCTTGGATTTGTGTCTTTATTTGGTTGCTGTCAGGCTGAAGGTGCCATCTCCAAGGGTGACAAGTCAGTCTCCCAGTCGAGAGTTGAGCTAAAGCCTGCACAGGCATTAAGGTATAGGAGGAAGTTTGTTCCCTAACAGTTTTCTCCCCGCGAGATAGATATTGATTGACATGATGTATATATTTTTTTTTTCACCTGTTTGAACACCACGCTGTTCAGATAGAAAAGTCTATGGCTGTCTTGGGATTCTGGCTTGATTTAAATGACACCTTACAATTAGAAATGTTCCTTCACCGTACCTGGCATCTGCCGCTGTGCAGCCGGAGCCCCTCGTGCTGGTTTTGTGGGTGTTCAGTTGTCACATTCTTTGTTTTAGGAGGTCTCTGCTGATCCCACAGGAAGTCTCACAGCTGCTGAAGAGAGAAAGGAGAAGGTGCCAAGCCCGCATCTCAGTCATCTCGTTGTTTTGACGTCTGGCAATTCGCTGTACGGTTTGGCAGAGAGAGTGGTGGCCACGGAATCCCTGTAGGTTATTTACCGTACACTGCTTGGTGTAGTCACTGGAAGCCACGGGTTATTTAAGAGATTGTGATGGCAAGCCAAAACCTTCTTCAGAGGTCAAGAGTTCTTCCTCTCAATGTGTGTTTTAAATGCAAATGGTAATTTCTTGATTAAAGGTAGTGGGGCCTAACCATCTGGTCTGACCACCTGCAAGCACAAGTAAGGGAATTTTACTGCAGCTGGTCCAGTAACTTGCAACAGTACCAGGAAAAAAGTCTAACTTTAAAGAGTAGTGGGAGTATTTAATCTGTATGGTTCATTTAAACCTTACATTAAGTACTCAGATGGTGATGGCTGAGACTCAAAACTGCTTAGTTTTTGATTTGGCTTGAATTGCCGTGTGCTTTGCAATGGGAGGCAGCGTACCTGTGAAGAAGAGATTATAATGAGCAAACAGTGCAACACTGACCAAGGGGTTTCTGTGTGGTGGGAACAACAGTAAGAGTCAGATAGGATTTATTTCTTTTTCCCCCACATAGGATGACAAAGATTGGAAGTTAATTTTTCAATATATTTCCAAAGGAGCTTATTTTCTCTTGCATTCATTTATGCTTAGTTAGAAATGTATTTCTTTGTGATGTTATTAACAAATCCTACCCTTGAGAAATAATTTCATCTCATGTTTTTGAGATCTTTTACTAGTACATAAGTAATTAGGAATGTTATTTGGAATACTGACATGTCGACTGCCTTGCTGTATGCAGGGTGCTTGTCTGCCGACTTTGCTAGACTTTGGATCAGACTCCTGCAGTGTTTCCCGAGTAAAATATGAATTGTTGGTATTCAAGCCATAGTTTCTTTGTTAAAGCATTTTCTTGTTTGCAAACATATTTCAAAATTGTCAGAACTGGCAATAGTTGTTAATATGCTGGCATGAAACTGATACAGTTCATGTCAGGACTAAACTTTCTGAGGTTTCATATCATTGTTGGTACGTATGCCAGCTGTAGAGTGAGAGTTGTACAACGAGGGGTGCCGGATGTTGCATGTGCTTCACAGTAACTCTTCTTTGCTTTCCAAGGGTGTTTCTAGCTGAGCAGTTTGAGTTTCTTCAGCCTCATCTTGATGCAGTGATGCCAGCTGCCAAGAAGCCTTTTCTTCAGCAGTTCTATTCTCAGGTCAGAATTGTGTAATTCACAGCTGATTTTTAAACAGAAAATTTGAAACTTGCACAGTATGCTGCAAATATTTGTCCATCATAGTTATCTGTTGCTCTTAGTAGCCAGAAATATACTGAACTGGGTTTTATTTATATTCTGTTTCAGACAGTGTCGACTGCCAGTGAACTACGTAAACCAGTTTATTGGATTGTTGCTGCTAAAGCCATTGACTATGAACAAATGCTGCTTCTCATGACTAATGTGAAATGGGATGTGAAGGAAATCATGTCACAACACAATGTATATGTAGATGCTCTTTTAAAGGTGAATATGGGAAACAACGTGCTAGAGTTTATATAAACATGAAATTGCTGCAATTCATGTAAAACTGTTAAAAGCAGGGCAATACGGCGTCCTGACAAATGCTAAGTTATAAGGAGATCTGTCCAGCATTTTCATTATTATTGCTGCTAGCCAGTTGTTTTCAGGTGGATGAATAAGACCATGAAAGTTTAATGAGTTTCATGCCTAAGTCTTGAATGGTAAATAGGTGTGTAGTAAACAAAGTAACATTGAGGAAAGTCCAGTGGCCTGAGATAGCTTGCCTTTTTAAATTTTTTTTAACAACGGCTGTTTGCTGTTTTGCATCATTTTAGCAGTTGTGATGTGCATCATAGGGCCTATAGCACCAATAACAATCACACACTAACTGAAGCTGCTGCATTTCGAAGTTACCACCTGAAAAAGAAGATACAGTTGCTGTCTTACAGCATACAGAACCAGTTCTTGGGAGAATTCTTTTCTCATCCTTTCATAAAATGACGTTTTTAAAGATCTTTAGTTCTGGCAACGGTAGAGTTAGACTAATTCTTACAGAGAAGCTGAAAATTTTATTTTAAAGATATGTGAATTATGTATCCCAGAAAATATGACACATCTGTGTTGAATAGCAGTTTTGATTACACATTTGTGCTTCTAGCTGTTCTCTGCTTAAAAAAAATCAGTATGAGAAGGGGAGAATCTGATAGAGGATATATCATTGCACCAGATTTGGCTGAATCTTTGTGATTCCCCTTCTTTGTGCTGTCACAGAGTTTTGAAATCAATTTGTCCTTGCAACATTTTGGTATCTGCAGTAGAACTTTTTCCTTCTGTGAGTGTGCAGCTGCTGATGAATTTGCTTCAGGACAATCAGGACTAAGACCATTTAAAACCATTTCGGTGTCTACGTTATATAGCTAATAATGATTGCTTCAGAAGCTTTTAGATTACTGCTGAGCAATTAGTGATTTGCTGCGTGCCCTCTGACCTCAGGAGCGTCAGATGTGCTTACGCACGGTGTCTGGTGTAGTAACCAACTCTTTTTAGCCGTGTGCGCACCTGTGCGAAGTCCTGGACTGTGAGTATGTATGGAAGCAGATGAAATGGGGAAATAGGATTGTTCAAGAAATTAGTATCTTCATCTTCTTCAGCAGACCAAGTTGCCTGCTGGTTAAAGCGTGACGTTGTGGTACCCTGCTTACTCTTGCCAAATTCCACTTCCAGAAAATTACTGAGATTTCCTTCTGATTTTCCTCTCCTTACTGAATTTTTATGAGGTTCAAAAATGGGAAAGGAGGGGGGAAAAAAAAGAGGAGGAAAAAGCTACCTCGATGAACAGCCTTGGAATGAAAGCACTTGGTTGGACAAGTATGGTCGTAATAGGCTGCAGCACACACTGCTTTGGCTGGTTACACGGGGCAGGTCATTATCAGTCTGCTTTTCTATTTAACCATTTGGCGCTTTTTTAAAATGATAGAGGTGTTAGTCACTGGCAGCAGAGTTCTGTTTCACTTTATGTAACGCGTGTAATCATTGTAGCAGTAATTGTGTTCAGGTACGACCAGCTTGTCGCTCACAGCTCCAGTCCATCCCGGCCCTTGGTGCTGCAGTGGAAAGAGGCGCCTGCTCCCAGCCCGAGCTGTCTCCTGGCGCTGCAGTGAGCCCCTGCACTCTCAGGTCACTCTCAGTTCCTTTTAAAGCACTGGGGAACTGCCAGTGCAAAAGGCTGAAGAAGGAGGAGTGGTTGCAGAGTTTTTTTAACTCCTTTGAAAGCTGGTGGGATGGGTATTTAAAGGGATCAAGAGGTCATCTGGATTTTCTTCACTGGCTGTACATTGACTTTCATTAAAGTGAAAGATGAATTTAGGGAGTAAGGTAATGAAAACAGCGTTTGAAGGATTAGCTACTTTTTTTTTTTTTTTCAGAGGTGTCAGCTTCACAGAGAACTACACCTCTGGGGAACAGAGCAGTACTTCCTTTTTAAAAAAAGTACTGAGGTAGTGTTGTGAATGATAGAAAGTGGTTACACATTGAGCTCATCTCTACAATCTGCCTATTAAGCTTCTCTACTCTTACTTTTCAGCGTTCTTTTCGCGCACACGTCTAATTCTTTGTTATAGTTGCTAGGGTTGTATAGAGTAGTGATCCCTTTTTTGCTGAAGGAATTATGGTCTGTTGTGTTTCATCAGGAATTTGAGGAGTTTAACAGAAGGCTGAATGAGGTGTCTAAGAGAGTCCGTATTCCACTGCCCGTCTCCAACATCCTTTGGGAGCACTGCATACGCTTGGCCAACAGAACTCTCGTGGAAGGGTACGTACTCTGTGAAAGTCTTTCTTTTGGGTAAATATATCTCTCACGATAATGTCTGTTTTATGGAACAAACGTTCCACTTTTGTAGTGCAGTGGTGGGCTTTTGGGGAGGCTGAAAAATACCAAGGGCTCGCATGGTTCTTAGCAGTTGTTTTGCAGAGTCTGGTACCGTGCTGAGCCTGTACCTCGGTACTGCCCAGGAGTGAAACTGGCTGTTTCACTGAAGCGTTCAAGGCAACAGAGGTCTCTTTCAAAGAAACTTGTAGCTGAAAATTATCATTTCCCAACCGATCAACAAAGAAAGTGTAATTGTCAGCATCTCTGTGGTGATACTGTTTGTCTGTGCCAGTGAGAAGGATGGAGTCATCAGCCCTGGCAGTTAAAGTAGCCGTGGAGCTGAGAGGATAAGAGGAGTTCTTGTCTTTAAACTCAAGACCATAATTATGCTCCTTCTCGAGATTTGAAGGACTAAGTTAAGCAACTTTGAGAAGTTTGATTTTCTTTTATTTCCTACTAATTTTTACTTTCTGCTGTTTCCATTTTCAGTTATGCCAATGTAAAGAAGTGCAGCAATGAGGGACGTGCCTTGATGCAACTGGACTTTCAACAATTCTTAATGAAACTAGAAAAGTTAACAGACATTAGGCCTATTCCAGATAAAGAATTTGTGGAGACCTACATCAAAGCATACTACCTAACAGAAAACGACATGGAGCGCTGGATAAAAGAACACAGGGTAAGGGTTAGGTTTGCATTCTTTTACTGCCTGGTGGGGAAATTCACCATGATGATAGAATCGTGGGAAAACCTCAACATGATCAATGCTTCCATGTGTTAAAAAAGAGCACAGGCACATATACCTATATATTCATTTGTTATAAGAAAATGTGGATGGGAAGCAGGATGAGAGTAAATGTGATCCTTTTAAAATGGAGTGCTTTGAAATCTTTATTTTGGGGTTACTTTAAATCCTGCTAGAAAGAAATACATCTTTAATATCGTTTTGCTTGTTTTACCTGGAGCCCCCAGAGAGATTGTGAGCTGTTGTTTGGTGGCCTAAGTGGAAAAACTCTTGTTTAAACCCGCTGGTGGAAGATATATTTTGGGTAATGATAAAAAGATAGTACTGGCAAATGGGGTGTTTTGACAGGTGTTAAGAATTCTTGTCTTAACGTTTTTGCCATTTTTTTCTCCTTTATCATGTACTGAAATTAATATTGTTTGCAGTCAAGAAGCATTTAGAAGCTCATTGACAAAGAGAAGTCAAACTATCATCAACTTTTGTCACAGCTCGTTTGGAAAAATGTTTTTGTGTCAACAGCTTATCCCATTCGCATTTATGTTTCCTACCACACCTCCCAAAGAATGGAAAATACATCAAAAAATGACATACATGCATATTCACAGCATCACTTTCTGTGAACTCAGTCCAACGCCACTAGTCATAAGCATTTTCTACTATCTGCCATGCAGCAAAATAGTTTTGTTCTCTTAACTACGAAAACTGTGCAGACCTGACTTCACAGCCACGTCAGCTCTCTGTTGTGTACTGACCGCTTCCATCAGCTGGAAAGTCCACAGCCTGTATGTCTGCATTTTTTAATTTTCTGTCTTTTTCTGGTGTTTTATTCTGATAAATCTGCTTTTATGTGCCAGGAATATTCCACTAAGCAGCTGACCAATCTGGTGAATGTTTGTCTGGGCTCCCACATCAACAAAAAGGCGCGGCAGAGGCTGCTGGCTGCTATTGACGACACAGACAGGCCCAAAAGATAACTGGAGAAAGCGACTTTCCTCCCGGCTCGGACCTTCTCTGTTCCTGTGAAGCATGCAGACAAGTCTCTCATGGACTAGCGACAGCGTTCTCTTAAAACACATTGTGCATGACCTTTCTTACCAGCATTGGAAATGCTCTCAAGTGGCATAATGCTCTAAAATATGACTTTTCTAATCTGTAGGGTTCTTTACTGTTGTATTCCTTTTTTTTTTTCTCTTACTTGCCCTTAGTGAAGGGCCACTGTTTGTGTATCATTGGTGAACTGTATATTTTGCAAAACTGTATACTGTAAGTAAAATCAAAATCCGAGAGAAACACACTGGCTTAATATATAATTGTTGCTCTTTTTTAATAGAAGGGCCACTTGCAAATATGATTTCTTTCCTCCCTGCTTTCACCCTCAGAAATTGTACTTTATTATGGACCAGTGTAAAATGAAAGGAAATGTACAGTATTGGATTGATGTGTCTTGCATGTGGAGTGAGTGCAGATTAACTAAATACTCTTAGGATAAAGCCTCTCATCTTCATATGTATTTAAAAACCTGTTTCAGAATTAGTCATATCAAAGTTACTGGCTTCAGATTACTTCAGGTAATAAATACTGTACACTAATATGACTCCTTTGTGAGGCCATTTTCCTAATTCAACAATGCAAAATGTCATTTACAACATAAATTATTGCTATTCTTTTCACATCGCTTCCCTTTTGTGTATTCCCCAGCCTTCCCTGCTCTGAAGCCATAACGCCAGGGAGCAGGAGTACTGTTCTTTTGGCTGAAGTTTTGGAGGGACGCTGGGATAATCTTACTATTTCCTGCTCTGCTGCAGACAACCCCGAGTGATCCCGAGCAGAACAAAATTGCTTGGATGAGTGTTTGCCCTAGAAATCGATTTGTCAGAGCATTGCTGGCTCCACTGAAGTTTTCAGGTTTGCCTTTGGTTTCAGGTGTATAAAGCTTTAGATATTTTTTTTAATTACATAATACACTTTTTGCAGTGCTTTCAGACCTTTATAAAAGGAAGCAAGGTCCCTTCTAGCCAGAAGCATCCTATAATGTACACAAAGTACATTCCACTAATGTGTACAATCCACTAATTTGTACAATGTGGTAAATTCTCCGTTCCAGGTTCATACTCACCATCGTACTTGGGATTCAGACATGGGAGGATCAGGATTCCTGAGCGACAGCGGTACGTCAGGACAGCACGTCACCCTGTGGAATCACTCCAAGTGCACTCTTTTGGTAGCTTCATTTCCTCTTCACAGCATCATAGTGCGTGTTCCGTGACGGCCTGTGCACGGTTTTAGAAGAATTACAGAGTGTACGTTTTAAATATTGACTGTGTAGTACTGGGCTCCCTTGTCCGTCTGTGTTTTAAAGGAAGTAAGGACGAGAAAATGCTCTATTGACCGTGCTGCCACACTGAGTCTTGTTTACAACTTGTTTAGCACCGTGCCAGTGTGGGTGTTGAAGCTGAATGGCTTTTACCCTCGTTAAAAAGATGGTTCGGAAAAAGGGAAATGCAGCTCGTTTTGAAAGTGTGGACGTTTGCGTCAGCGCTTCTGCCCTGAAGTCAGGTCCTGAGCGGGAGCTCTTTTTAAAAATAGAAACGCGTCAGAGACAATTAGTGTAAAATCTGATTCAATTTTCTTCTTGTGGATGAAGGAAGAAATGTGAAATCTTTACCAGAGCTTTCGTGAGCTGATGGCGTGATTAATGTCTTATGAACTGGTGAGGTCACTGTGTTTTGATTGCTTGCCAAAAGGTAGGAGAGTGAGCACTGCTGGGAATCTGGGGACAAGGAGGGAGGTGAGCAGTTGCATCAGTCACAGTCAGGAGTGATTTTTTTGTAGTGTATTTATGGTCTGACTCGTAAATCTTCAGTAAGCTTCTAATCAAAAGAATGTGTAAGATGCAGCGTTAAACCTGCGCAACAGCTGCTTCATCTTCATTAATGCATGCCTCAGAATTTGTTATATTTTCCAGAGGAACCTCCCCTTGCTGCCCAGGATTGATGTGAAGGGAGAGGCTACCTACCTTCATGGCCCGTGTAAGATCTTAGGTACACGATTTGACTCTTGGGTTACCCTCTGCCTGGTCAGGAGTTGGACCCGGTGATCCTCATGGGTTCCTTCCAACACCGGATATTCTGTATTACTTGGTCCTCAGTGACTAATGAAGCCAAGTTTTGGCTGAATGTTGAATTACTGACTTACTAAGGGTCTCTTTGGTAGTTTTCATCCTCTGGTATGAGAATTCTTTACAAACCATTGACTTTTTTAGCACCTCTGTACATCTTCTCCTATGGACTAAGAAGCCCTTTACACTGCATTTTCTGCAGTAGTGAATATGGCTTAAATATAATTTCTGTTGTAAAGGAGTGATTTGGAATAATCTAATAATAGAATAATGATGCCTTCAGTCTCCAGGGAAAACAACCAGCACCACAGAGGTGGGAAAGGCATTTGTCAGTCCGTCTGTAGCCTAAGGAAGCATTTAAATCCTGTTCCCCGGCCAGTGAGCACTCTGGTATTTGCCAAGCTGCCCTGGAGCACAGGTGACCAGTTCCCCAGCCTGTGGCTGGGCAAAGCCTGCCCCAGCCCTGCCCAGCGCGCAGCGGGCTCTTCGGCACTCGGCTTCTCGCCGTTGTACCTAATGCTGATGCTTTTCTGCAAAGGAGCACCTACGGGGACACAAACGGAGGAAAGCCAGCTGGAGCGGTTGCTGTGACCCAGGTGCAAGATTCAAGTCCTTGCTTTGGTGTAGGTTTAATTGTTCAAAGCACAATGACCTTGTTGGGAAAGACCGTCTTGGAGGGGTAGTGCTTCAACAGATGAGCTGCTCAGAGCAGCGCCCAGAGGTGTTAATTCGAGTGCCTGCTCTGGGAAGGCACTTGATTGCTCCACGATTTCAGATTTCCAGGTAACTGACTGCATGGGGTTCACGGCTCCTGCACAGAAGAAAGTCTTCCCAGCTGTGAAATAAAGGCTTGGTTTGCTTCTGATCTGCAGTGGGGGAAGCGAAGCCCTGGCCAGATGGGCTTAGCAAACCCTGAGCGCGGGGTGCAGGTTACAGCTTGTGAGCGCCGCTGGGCGAACAGCCTGCCCTCTTTTGTGCCTTCCCCCGCAGGGAGAAAAAGGGACGAGTGAGCAACGGCTGTCCAAAGCTGCCTCTGATTTCAGATTTCAGATGCGAATGACAAAGGCCTTTTGCGATACCGAATGCTACGCTGGGGATGCGAGCGTGTGAGTTGTGCACTTGACTCGTCCTCGTGCCACAGAACACAACATTACAAAGATCCCCTCGTCTTACCGTGAATGTGATGTATTTGGGGTCTTTCCCCTTTAAGCTCTTGGGTATGGTTAATGTTTATGAAATCTGTGCAAGCTGTGCTTTGGTAACTCAAACCTTGACTAAAGCCCATGTTTATAAAAAAAAAGCAAACAAGGAACCCCTCAAAACCACATGAGAACACTCCAATTAAGTTGATAAATAGTGCTGTCTCTTGCCAAAGTCCTCCAAAGGCCAAATGTCAGCAGGCACCTGCTATATTTTAAGTGATGCAAAGAGAGGTGGACAAAAAAATGCAGATTTATTGTGTGTGAGTGATGGTACCTCTTTCACTTATAACCACTCCTTGACACAGCGTAGCATGAGGACTGAACACTGCATCAGACGCTAGGGCTGTGGTGCGACACCTGGAAGTAACGGCACCATTTACCTGCTTGCAAACAGCACCGTTTCCTGCCTGCTGGCTATTTAAGGGTATTTGTGAGTGTGTTTCTGCAGCTCCAGAGCTGGTTTTCATCATAACAGGGACTTGGACCTCAGGAACTGCCGTTGCCTGGTGCGGTTATTCACACAGCACTAAGCACCTGGGAGTTTTCAGGACCGTTTATTTCTCAAAGTGTAGGAAAATGTTGATGTAAATGAGTTTGACCAGGGGCCGCTTCCTGGCCCTGAGCTGCCAACATCTGTCTCCTCCAGAGCAGATGGATTATTGAAGCAGCCGAGTTCTCCAAGCCGCCGAGCGTTCGTGGGTGGTTTATCATATGCTACATTTCAGCTAGACACAATCGCTGCTGAGAATAGTAATGCCTCGCAGCTGCAACACCCCGAGGCCTCCCTCCCGCCTCGCACCTGCAGCCCAGCCTTGTGCTGGTGTCTCTGCTTCTGGACAGGGCGGTTCCTTCCCAGAGCATGCCGAGCCTTTGCGCTGAGGGATGTGTTTGTCGTGAGATATTTACTGGTGCTTTCTGCTGACTGGTGGCTGCCCTGCTTGTCCTGCGAGGGAAGGAGCTCCCCATGGATGGCACGTTGGGTAACACTTCAGAGATGCTGCGCACCTCAACAGTCAGGTCACAAACCTGTCCCAAGCTTTGATTTAGGATCTACTCTGCCTTGGTGCCTGGTTTATTTTCCTACACTTTAGTCCCCTGGCTATAAAAGATATGATGTTATGTAGCCTGCTTTACGAAGTGCTATCAGGCCATGGTTCTGCAGGCGTGAGCTGCATTTTTAGCTGCCTTCAGTGACTTAACCCCAGGGAAGCTGAAGCATGAACTCCTTGCGGAGAAGAAGGCACGTAAGGAAACTTCCTTTGCTGTGTCTCAGGCTTTTCACGTGCTGTTTCCTTTGCCTTAGGAGAGAATATCTTCTTAAATATCTTCTTAAATATCTTCTTAAATGCTGCACTTCAAACCGCACAAGGCAGTGCCGTTGCCTGTGTAGCAAGGGACCCTGCTATGGGCCAGAAAACATGGGCTGAGCTATGGATGGGGCTCATCTCAGCTGTACCCGTGCATTGCAATAACCCGCTACTGCCAAAAATAATAACCAGGTGGATTAGACTATTGTCAAAATTAAAGTGAGATATATCTGAAAGGATAGTAAAAATCCATGCACACATCTGTCCTGATGGCTGTTCTTCTGTACACCATCAGCAAAAGCTCCAGGCCTCCGTGTGACTGATGAGAACAGCCGGCTACTGGGGAGACAAGTGCCCTGGAGACACGGTCATCTTTACTGTGATGTTCGACTTGATCTCTAGGTAATGAAAAAGCATTCGGTGGAGATAAGGCATTTTTCACTTATGGCTCAAGCCTTTATCATCCTCTTCTGTTTAAGAGGGCTTTGTTGTGCCAGTTCCTCCCTTCCTGTTGCTGTGTTTTCCTCCCCGTGCATTCAGACACCTGGATTCACACAGGGACCTTTTCCAGATGAGGTAGGTTGGGGGAAAGTCTACTCTGAGGACTCAGGACAGGGCTGCTGGCAAAACTCGCTGGGGAGAGGGGCCAAGGCAGAGGCACCAGGCTCTGTGCGGGACATCTCAGCCCGGCCGTAGGTATCTGCTGGCTTTATGAACCCAAGAGTTGCCAGCAGAATGTCTCATCTCGCAGAATAAAGCGAAAGTCTACTCTGAGGACTCAGGACAGGGCTGCTGGCAAAACTCGCTGGGGAGAGGGGCCAAGGCAGAGGCACCAGGCTCTGTGCGGGACATCTCAGCCCGGCCGTAGGTATCTGCTGGCTTTATGAACCCAAGAGTTGCTGTGCTGCCAGCAGAACGTCTCATCTCGCGGAATAAAGCCCAGGAAACTCCAGGGACCATCTTGATTTTGTTTTCCCTGAAGGCTAAGTTATTTTTCTTAAGGTGATGAGTTATGATATAAATGCCAGAATCGATGCACAAAGGAGCTAGACCAGGAGGGTCAAGAGCAGAATAGACAGGACTTAAGATCTTGTTTGCTCACAGAGCCTGCAAAAATAAACCCTCTTGACCATTTGTTTTCATTACAAATAACTTTTTTTTTTTTAAAACCCAAATCTGAGACTGTTTCAAATAAAGCATTTAGGAAACCATGTCAGGGAAGGGTTCTGTCCAATCTCGATTCATGGTTTTAAAATCTGTCCATTCAGTAATGGGAAACAATGGGATAATCTCTCTAGAGATATTTTTTTTGTAGGCACTAAACTGTTTGATTAGCTTCTGTTGCCTGATGACTGTTCAGTCTCTAAGCTGGTAGGTTCTGTTTAAGATTCCGTGTGATTAGTTCCCATGAGCTTGTTACCTTCTATCTCATGCCTCTAAGTTGAGACTCATTTTGGTATTAAACTTCAGTTTTCTGCATTCGAAAGGAGTGAATTGTATGAATAATTAAAACACATTTATTAGCCTTTAATGAATGGTCACTAAGGCTGAGAATTGGGCTGAGTGACATGCATGGAATGGGAAAAAACATCTTGAAGTTGATAGCAAAAATTTTCTGGATATCATTATGTGCCCGGATCACAACCTGAATAATTCAAGTGGAATCTTCTCTGGGGTTACCTGATACTTCATGATGAATCTTTTGGTTCTCACTATCTCATGAGGTCAGTGAAGGATTTTCAGGCTGAACTCTTCTACACTGTACCCTCTCATGCTTTTCTGAAAATGGGCTAGTGTTTGTATTTCTTCTGTCTGCAAAGAGTTATTTATTTTTTTAGGAAAAGTAAGTTAAAAAAAAGTGCAGATGACTGGACTTTATTAAAGTGTTCACCTTGCTTTACTTTACAGGGTGGAGAAGAATACGCTTTTATGTACAGAATACGCTTTTATGTACAGAATACCCTTTTACGTAAAGCTAACAGGTTAATTTTGGGCACTTTCTTCCTTCTGTGTTCTCCAGCACACTGCCTAACACAACCACCGTGGTAATGGTCAGTGGCAGCTTGTGAGGATCCCCTCTTCGCTGGTGTTACTTCCAACTTATGGGAGTGTTCAACAGCGCAGTATTGCTTCCCTCTTGGACCACATCCTCACCCTGATGGGTTTTGAGTAAAAAACAAGCAATAAATGGTTTCCGTTGCCTCAGCAGGGCTTGCAACAAAGAGTAACAAGGGTGGGAGGCCGTGTTTGGCCAATCCTTTCCCAGGCCGGTGAAGCAGGGAGCAGCCTGAGGGGCTGCACGGAGGGCTCACTCCTGGAGTCAGGATGTCTCTGCTGCCAGGCCCTGGGGGGCACATCCCTCCTAAGGGAATCACCAGCCAGTCCCCGCTGCCTGGATTTTTTGTGTGAGCAGAGTTGAAATTAGGCCGCCGTTCTGAGCTGCCAGCCTCTCTTTGCTAGGGACAGGTGAGGAGATGCAAGTACAACCAAAGGAGCAGATTAATCCTGTCTGATGCAGCCTGGCTTGGCTCAGATTCCGTGCTCCGAGGAGACAGTGGGGACTTGCTCTTCGGCAGGTGCTGCAACTCGGGCTCTGGCTCCAGACGCCTTGGAGCGCAGCTGCCCGGGGGCGTCGGTAGGGTTTAGGATGCAGAGCAGTGGGCCAAAGAGGGTCCCACCTTGCCAGGACAGTATTTCCAGTACATTCCAGGGCTGGAGAGGGGCAAAGGATTGGGAAGCAAGTGGTAAAAACCCCACTGCAAAAGGGAGCATTTTTTTATATTGACTTGATGGTTTTGCAGGGGTGAGGCTCAGGGCTAGGGCAGTGAGGGACTGGAGAAAAGGAAAATGTGTTTGATAGGATCTCCCATGATCTACCCCAATGTGTGGAGAGGAGGAGGAGGACAACTAAGCAAGTGGCCTCTCTCTCACCTGCCGAGAAGCGGGAACAATAGCCCTTCTGGTTCTTCTCCCCTACTGCGTTATATCAACCTAATACCTATTTTTTTGATATTCATCTCAAATAATTATTTAATTTTCAAACCTGTGGAAATGGAAATGAAGAATATATTGAACAGTTTCTTCTGCAAGGTACAAAACCCCATTGTGTCTATATAAGCAGCCATTCTTTGGTGTGAATTACGTACCCGCCCAGGTATCAGTGAAAAATCACTTGCAGAATGGGTGTATGTGTATTGTCTGTTGTTTAGAATGCCTATTTTTAAAAAAATTATGCTAGTCCAAATAATTAAGTGTAATAGACATGAAGTGTGTAGATACCACAAAGCGCTATGAAAAGGTTGAATTTGCTCTGGAAGAAGACTTAAGATTTCATTACTGCCATTGCAGTCTCTAAGAGCAAGGTAACCTAAAAAGGAAAGGGATTACCTTGAGAAATCACTTTTATTTTGCTTTCTACAATAACTCACAGATAAAAGACAGATTGGTTTTTTGATGCATTGTGTCCGATAATTCTCTCTTCTGCATCTACCACCTTGTCCCGACCTTAACTTGACTGAAAGGGCAATGTGATCACACCTATGCAGACCCGCTCTCCTTGTAAATACGTGCCTCAAGGTTTACTCGAGCACCTTAGTCTGTATTTTCCCTGTGAAACATAAAAGTTCCCAAATGGTTCTGCATGGACAGGGGGAGAGATGGGCTTGGGCAGGTGCCATGGCCCTTACAGTCAGCACCAACCTTACGACCATTTGCCACCCCTGCTCATCATTCAGTGTTGTGCCCTTAACTGGAGAAGGCAAGGGAGAAACCTCAGCAAAGTCCAACAGTTTTGGAAATGGGACATTTTTCTGAGCCTTGAGCTGTTTAGTCTTATGCACGTTGCTGGCCAGGAGCAAAGCCAGTCAGCCAGCCTGAAAGAACAATTCCTGGTGCAAGGGATAGGATCCCCCACGAATGCGGAGGAGACAGAGGAAATGGTGAGGATCCCTGTCTCCTGCAATCCTGAACACGAGGTCATCGGGTTCTCTTGAAGAGCTTTCTTGTAACACCAACCATCTGCTGTGTTATGGTGCAGCTTCAGCATCACTGTGCTCTTGGGTCAGGGAGGAATGGGACTGATACTTTCACAGTTCCTCACAGTTATGTGTGAAGGCATAAAGAAATAAATCCCAAAATACAGAGAAGACCATCACAACTGAGATAGAGAGGACTGATTTTTTTAAGTCTCAAACTGTTTCTCCAAACTGCCAGTGGAACACAGAAGGAGTGGGAAGGTGGCGGAGCTGCAACTTTGTGTTGGCAGCGAGGAAAAAAGTGACTTTGCAGGGAAGGATTTGGAGAAGAAGATCCTGAGCCAAGTACTGATTTCCAACCTTCCATCTTAATATGCCTTGAAATGGTAAATCCAGTGACTGAAATCCCGTTACATACAAAAGACTCTGAAACAAGCCTTTGAGGCAGAAACCATTAGTAAGGTAAGAAGGAGACGTTTTCCTCCACAGAAAGTCAAATGTACTTTTTATTCCACAGAGGAGCATATGTATTCAGGGCCAGTGCTATGTGTGAACTCTGTCAGGAAGACATGGTTTCGCCATCCTAATCCATTTGCAAATTGAGTCAGTGAAGTACCAATTAACCTCAGGTCATTAATTTTGAATGCACTCTCAGTTTTCTTTCTCTTTTCCTTGCTATTTCTTTTCTTCAACTTGTGCAATGGCCTGTGGGAAGGGGGGCGGGGGGGAAAAAAAGTTGCTTGGTCTTCAATAAATCTTTTGCTAATGCACCAGAATGAAGGCTCAGATTCCCATCACCCTTGGTATCTGTTTGTCAGGTCCCTCTACCACTTCCCATTTGGCACTGACCAGTTTGCCACACAGGACCAGAAACCGGCCTTTTTTTTGGACCAAGCTGAGGGTTTGTAAAATGACAAGAAACGTTTAAGGTAAAACTTTCACACATCTGTCTGCTACACCTACATAAATCAGTAAGTGAGTTAAACCCTCGATTTTACAGCCCACGACTGTAAAAGAGGGCTCGATCAGACCTGTCATCCTTGCACACATGTTTTCTGGAAAGGCTCAGTGAACATTCTGGATAACCAAGAATGTGGAGCTGTTCCCAAACTGATTTCAGAGAATGTTCGGAATAGATCTGCCATTTGATTTAGGAGCTCCCAGTCTGGTTTCTCAGAAATGTTTATTTCTTAGAACCTGTCTACCTGGCATAGTGAAGGTTTCTACTTGCAATATTTCATGGAATGGCAGATTGTATAATTGCAAACTTACATTAGGAGCTGTAGCGTGTTGACCTGTCAAAAAGTGTTAAAATGGTTCTGGATAAAATTAGTGTGACAGTACTTTGAAATAAACTGCATTTAAAGAAAAAGACAAGGCACATTTCTATATTTCCTGTTTATATTTCACCTCCCTGACTTTTATGGTAGAATTTGTGCATTTTTATTAATATTAATTCATATCACTTAGTTTCCTGTTGCTTGCTTGTTGTCGACAGGCTTATGCTTGTCATATGAAGGAAGGTAGGAGAATATATAACACGAGCATGAGTCAGCCGTGCTGCTGTCTACTCAAAACGTGAGTATTGAGAGCAATTCTTCACGATGCTCTGGAGTTTACTTCTCAATTTTGCTTTTTCCTATACCCTTTCTGGAGTCTACCTGCATCCTCCTCCTCTTGTCTTTCTCCCTCGCTCTCTGATGCTTTCTTCACTGGGGAAAAAACCTCCTGAAATGACCTATTGCACTCAGGTCCTGTGTGCGTAATGACCAATTCTTAATTGACTTTTATTGCAGTGTGTCACAAGCTCCCCTTGCCCTGTGACGGCCAACGGGCACCTTTGGCTTTTCCTGAGACATTTGCAATGCGATGAATCATTCCGAGCCGTACGGTGGCATTTGAGAGCCTGAGACAGCCCAGAATTGATCTGATCTAATACCAGAGTAACTATTCCTGCGACCCACTTTATAATTGTTCTGGATGGGAGATCAGCAAGGTCAGCAGCTGGACGGCCGGGAGGGAAGCGTTTAGGAGAACTTTACTCTCACACTCAAATTCTTTTTGTGGCCAACAGGGAGAACTCAACTTTATATGTGAAAACAAGAATTTGGTGTTGGTTTCATGAAGAGTTTTTGGAGTATAGTTATCATAAGTTATTATTATTAGTCTAGTTACAATACTATACGTTCATATACTTAAAATTAATACTGGAAATCCTTGATAAGAGGGTTTAAAATGTTATAAAAGAAAATCTTTCTAGCGTATTGGTCATGCTCACCCCTGCAATGCTCCTCCAGGTGCCAGCCAGCAGGGAGGGGTTGCAAGGAGCAGCCCGTGCCCTGCAGCGTTCGCTGGAGAGGGCTGTTCGCTCGCCTTCCCCTTTGCCAGGAGAAATGTAGGGCTACGTTGTCTTACTCCACTGTCTTGGGATCCACTTGGGTGTATTTAATTTGGTTTCCACAGCACAGTTTGTTTCTGTGCTCTGCTCAGTGGTCCCAGTTACTCAGTTTTTCTATTCTCTGTAACTGCTAGAACTGGTTTTATCAGAGCAAGTTTGCCCTCCTGTGAGCGCTGCTGACTTCAGCAGCCTGATTTGTTTTAAAATCTGCGATGTTAGAGAGTTGCTGTTACAGTGAAGCAGATTCATGGTTGATTCCTCAGCTCTGCTGGGAATTCTAAATCTGCGATGTTAGAGAGTTGCTGTTACAGCGAAGCAGATTCGTGGTTGATTCCTCAGCTCTGCTGGGAATTCCGACAAGGAGAAAAATCCATTGATGTGAAAATCTGCTGCCAGTGCCACTGTAAACTGGGACATTGCCATGGCAAGTCCGTCTGGTTTCCATTCTGCTCCTCGCAGCAGGGATCAGTCAGGTTTGGAGTCAGTTGGGATGAAGCAGTTTTCTAGGCGTGATCTTCACCTGGGTGATATTTGCCTATTTCACTTGTGGATTTATTTTCCTCATTTTTTTTCCTCTTTTCATTGACAGTGCTCATCCTCTTTTAATATAGTTCCAAGTCGGTCTGAAACTCGAGGGTAAATTTGTGTGTGTATGGTCGATTGCATAACTCTTGCTTTCAGAGAAGGCTGTCCATGTGTGTGAGCTGAATGCTAGCTGCTGGCTAGCAAAACAGATCCCATCCTGCCAGTGCGTAATATGATTAATTCCTTGTGTCTGTTGTGTTTTACATAATCATTGCTGAGTGGCTGATCCAGAATGCATTGAGTCAGTGGAGAGAGCCGCCTCAAATCTTGAATCCTTACGTCCTCAAGGTCTTTGCCCTTGATGGTAGGATCCTGCCAGGTTCTGCTCAGTGTTTCCCTAAGGGGAGTAACATGGAGCGTTCATACAGTGAAAGAGCAGCAAGTGCACACCGAGCTCCTGTGAACACAGCTGTCTTCCAACCAATTCCTGTTTCCCTCTCTGCCATCCCGATCGCTGCTGTGAAGCAGAAAAATTGATTCGTTTTTTTTTTGGTATGTGAAATGCTGCTGACCCTTTTGGTTCCGTTTCCCCAGTAAGCTCTTTGGGTGAACTGGGATGAGTCTGGAGGCAAAACCGAGGCCAGAGCTCGGGCAGTGCAGTGCAGAGCAGCTTCTGTGGCGCTGCACGGTGAGATTTGGCTGTTTGATGCCACATAGTGCGCCCAGGATGCCTCAGAGTCCCCCGGGGCTGGGCCAGGCAGGAGTGAAATGTCCTGGAGAAGAGCTGGACTTGGATGGTGAACCCTGGGGGCCAGCCTCGGCTGCGGCTTCTTATTGCTGGGAACCTCTCCTGGTGTTATTCGCTAATCCCAGCTTTCCCCACTCATGAGGGGCAAGTGCAGGAGCGTACTGCGTGCGTTAAAGGACGCAAATGTAAATATGCACTGGATACGGAAGCAGCTGTTTCTCAGAGACAGACAGCAGCTCCCCGGCCAGGCGAGAGCGAGTCCCCGTCCCACCTGCTCAAGCCAGGGGCTCGTGCTGCTGCTGGCACTGCTGGCAGGAGGGGCTCCGGGTGCAGCGGCAGGAGGTGGTGTGGAGGGAAAGACCTGCCTGAAGTCATTGCGGGGAAAAACTGGGTGTAGATAGACCCTGTGAAACCACGATGAAAGCAATCAGCGTCAGAGTCCTCCAAGAGGAGCTTCCATTAAAGCGCTTACCGTTGGGAACGGGCTGGCCTGCTGCGTTTTGGTAACAATTTCCCAGGGTCATTTCCCAGATACAGAAATGTGACCTTTTTCAATTTAGGTAGCAGTGAGAGAGATAATTTCAGCCGTTTTTCATCTCATCCTGCATGTCGCCCTTAGGATGCTCATTCACATTCTGCCATCACGGACGCTGTTAAAAGCTTTTCATTTCACATCTGGATGTTGACGCTGTCTTAAAACTTTCCTCATCTATTTTATGAATCAACAAGAAGAACGAGGTCCTGGGGCTTCACAGTGTAATTACAGGGGAGATAAGCCCAGCAAATGAAACACCTGCGTGTCTCTTCTGTACACAGGCACTACTTTCCTGTGACAACGTGGACCATAATTTCAATAATGAACCTCCTGTCGTTTAGCTGCAGTTCTCTTTGCTGTACAGTGCATCGCTTCTCTTTATTTTCAGGGAGATTCTGGACTGTGGATTTGTAGGTGCCTCTAATAACATTTTTCACTCAGTTTTGCTCAAGTAACAGCTGTCGAATTACAGACAAAGCAAAGAGACTTCAGCTGCATTTAACATAAACCAAAGGTAAATGACATCACATTGAACAACCTAAATAATGACAAAATCTAATTCTGAAGTACTAACTGTAGGTTCAGCACAAAAGTGAAGTGAACTTGTCCAAAACACTGAGTCCCCCTCAGCCCACAGCCCATTTTCAGCCATCAGTGAATGGGTAAGGGCCGTGTCCAAAGCTTGAATAAATCAACAGAAGTTTTTCCTTTGGCTTTGCCGGGCTTTGAGCCGAAACTCCCTGGTTTACCTCTGTCCCTGCTAAAATCAGCGTCAGCAACCCTGCTGGCATCAGTGCTGAAGACATCCAGAGCTGATGCAGGGATGGCAACTGGAAGGAGATGAAAGATGGCGAGAGAGTGAGTGTAACATTTTGGGGTAAAACGTGGGTGAAGGAAACACAGAATTAGGAGGAAAGGATCTGCCTTGCGGTGTCCATGGAAAGGGGTGTAGTGCAGAACCAGTAATTTATTTATTAAAGGTTTTTGAGAAACTAAAGATCTGTGGACAATTATGAGATCGAATAGAAATTCTTCTTAAACCACAGGACGTAACCTGAGGCTGGTGCTTTGTAAAGGGAGTGAGGGAATGGATGCTGCCCTCCCTGTATTCTTAGGGAGAAAAATAAATATAAGATCAAGGTTGGTGTCCTCTAACTTTAGCCATGTGAAGTCAGAGGCCACGAGTGACCTCTAGAAATAACTCTTCACTCTCTCTCTTCACTTACTGTGAGTGAAATTTAGGCGATTAACTTAGACTGGGCACAAAATAAAGACAACAGGGAGCTAAAGGGAGACGAAGACAGACCTCAGCCGTGCATTTCTATAAGGGTGATGCAAATCAACAAGATCCCCTGAGCGAAGTTTTATTCACTTCAACCAGGACTGGAAGATAATTGTTCTGTGTAAAGGCCCATCAGTTCAAATGTTTGGGTTTTGTCACTTTTCACTGTTGTGTTAGAGTTATAAATACATATAAAGAAATCTGTCAGACTAGATACCGCCTGCTCTGCATTGCCTCGCCTTTCTTGGTTTCTGAAGGGCAAGCATCAGGAAAAAAATGAGTAGTGAATGTAAGCCTGCAGGCTCTCCGCCACATTTGTGAAATCAAGCTTAGGAAATGGATTTTAAGGAGCTGGTGGCCATCAGAGCACAAAATGAGGCAGTGGCTTGTTGCTGGCTGTGCGCTGGCTGTGACAGCTGGGGCAAATGCAGCCACCGCAGCGCCAGCGCTGTGCTCGCCCGGGAGCGGCGGGTGCGGGCAGAGCGGGAGCCATGCGAGCCCTCGCTGGTGATTTCTCTGCTGTGAAGGACTTTCCTGGATTGTATGTTGGCGAAAGCAGGGGCTGGCTTTTAGGGAGCTTTCAAGCCAGCATTTTTATCTGAATTTGCACTAAAATCCCCACAAAATGCCTGTTCACGTGGCCTCATGCAAGGCCAGGATTGCTGTGCGACACCAGCAGCCGCTTCTGCACCCGAGCAGTGACCCGCAGTGGGTACAGCTCTCTCTGACAGGACAGGACGTTGCATTTCCTGGCTCTTACAGTCCCATGCTCAGCACCTGCCCGCCCGTGCCCTGGGACGTGCTGCCCACGCACACGGGTGGGCGGCCAAATAGCTGTCAGGAGCGGGGAGCTGTGGGCAGGGAGGATGCTGAGGGACCAGGCAGGGCTGCTGCGGCGTCGGGCTCGGCTCACCGCGCGCGAGGGCACACAGTTCATAGGGCTGCAGAATCGTTCAGGTCGGAAAGGACCTTCAAGATCGTAAAATCCCAACGTTGACCTGGCAGTGCCACGTCCACCCCGAAACCATGTCACTAAGTGCCACAACTGTCCCTCTTTTACACACCTCCAGGGACGGCGACTGAAGCGCTGCCCCGGGCAGCCTGTGCCAGTGCTTAACAACCCTTTGGGTGAAGAAATTTTTTCTGATGTCCAGTCTAAACCTCCCCTCATGCAACTGGAGGCCATTTCCTCCTGTCCAGCCTGGAGTGGGTGTCCTGTTGAACGGCAGCTTTCAGGAGGAAAAGAGTTTCAAGCAAGTAATTACCATCTTTAGGGTGTTCCCAATGTAAGTGGCAGAACTGATGGGAGGAAGGCAGGTCTAATGGAAAACTAGGAAATGCAGAAGTTGGCCCTGAGAGAGAGGGAACGGTGAAAGATTTCTTCTAACAAATTAGAGCCACCTGAGATTTCTTTTCCCCTGCATTTCAAAATTAATTATTCCTTCCAAGCCTTTCAAAATAGGGTGAGAAAATAAAATTAGCAAATATTGCTTTTTACATCAAAGTTAGACCTTTCAATCCACATTTATAAGAAAAAATATTTGCTAGAGTAAGCAGTTCTGAAGATAGTTTCATGATTTATTTTTCGTTATTGTTATATAGCATTTCTGCTCTGCAGATATCAGACAGATGAAGTAAAATTGTCTTTCATTTCTTCAAATAGCTTCTGGCAATGGGATGATGAAAAAAAATAAATTCACAGGATTAAGATCACTATAAAGAAAAACTCCACACATTTAGCAGAATCTGTCAAGATTTCCCAGAGGAGTTTTGAGCAATTCCAGAGGTCTTTCCTCTGCCTGTTTATTAAATCTCTTTTCTGTTAAGTTTAGGCAGCATTCTGCACAAACCACAAGGACCGCAGCCCGCGCCCAAAGGCCACACAAGCCTGCAACAGGTCAAATCCTAGAAGTCCTGTTACCTATGTCCTCAACGTCACTGCTAAAGTCAGGAGACCTTAGTCCCTCCTTGGACACAGTGCAGACTTGAGGACATGAACACCGGATTCTTTCACGTGCCCCGAGGCAGGGAAAGCTGGTGCATTCTGCAGTGCCAGCTCAGGGCTCTGAGAGATGATGATTAACTCCCCATCTCATTGCAACACGTAGGAAAGTGCTTAGCCAAACTTTAAACAGGAAAAAAAGCACTAGAGTGTTTAATGGCTCCTGCGCTGTTTATCTGAACAAAACTATTTTAACTCCTGTTAAACGAGCACCTTCATTGCATGGCCAGATCAGCTTTCACACCTGTGGCTTCAGGCACATTGGCTGAAGGACCAGAAGGGGTGGGTGTTCAAATGAGCCATTGACATTACTGGAGTCGTTTTCATCAGCTCCATTTTCTTTAGGGAGGAAGATAAGTGTTGTTTAGCTTAAAGATTGCACCTCTGTCATTTTTCGTCACAGTCTTGCCGCAGCGAGGGGACAGCCCTGCCAGGGCGTAGGAGCTGGGGCAGCTGGAGGTGTCCCCCTGTGCTGCTGGTGGCTGGAGCCATCGGTCTCTGACAGAGCTGGCAGATGCACCAGGCCTTTGCACCGCTGCCTGGAAGCATGTTCTTCCTCCTTGCCCTGTCAGTTGGAATTACCACGTTCTGCCTGGCGATACCTTCTGAGAGGGCAGTGCAGAAATGGAGCTGATTTTTGCCTAAGGATGCGTTAGGTCCCAAAGCCATGCAGTCCTGCGCTTGCAGGAGTCCTAAGGGTCTGTCTCTTGGCTGGCTGCAGAGCCAGGAAACCGAGACATTTTTCCTACGCCTTGTCACCGCGTGTATCTATAAATGATCCAAAGACAGTAAACTTTCCCTATTCTCGGTAACTTTGGTGCAGGGTATCAGATCTGCAAAGCTTCATGGCTTGTCCTGAGGAAGCCGTTCTGTTTTGTTTAACCTGTTGGTTATTAATGGTTATTAACACGATCTCTCTCAGCGTGGCACACGTCACACATAGGCACCACAAGATATGTTATCCCTGCTGGGAGCTACAATATAATGGAAATGAAACGGACAACTGAATACGAAGCTGAAGTAAAAAAGGTATTTTATCCCCTCTCCCTGGGGTCCTCCCCACTTGGTCTCTTTGTCCCACCCCACTCTGGTCCCACTGCTTCTGCACCCTTTTGCTTTTAGGGAACCCGCGGTCCTACCTGCGGTCCTGCCTGCAGCTGAGGGTGCGAACGGCCGTGTCATCTGCGGGCGAGTCACGGGTCAGAAGAAAAGAGCAGGGGATGCTGGCACAGAAGCAGCCAGGCCAGGGACCCTGCTGCTCGTGTGAGCCTCGTGCCGCTGCTGTGAGCCTCGTGCTGCCGGGGGTTGCCGTGACTGCCGCCCCTCTGGGAGTGAAATGGCAAAGCCAACAACCTGAGTGAACCCATTGGAGAAATCTCGTTATCACTGTTTTCCCTAAAACTGCTCTTTGGTGCTGAAGCCAGGGGATTTTTGAAGGCAAGGGTGTTAGATGCGGGTGTTTGCATCACTCTTAAGCCCCCCCAGTGTCTGGCCAAGCAAAGTGGATGCTTCTCTTTGCATCGCCTCCAGCTTTCAGTCTGTTTTTAAGGGATTATTTGTTCACTAGTCTTAAAGGCAGGGGAGAAATTGTCAAAAATCTCTTAAGAATAACTGAGCTTTTGAAGTAATGTTAAATAGAAGGTTTTTTACTGGTGCAGAGGTGCTGTTTCTCTTTGATAAAAAAGAAAACCAGATGATTATAAAAGCAGATGTGAACTGGTTCTGCTGAAGGCGGTGTGTGCCCTGTGGTACACGTGGGTACAAGAGAAACCTGTGCTGACATTATCATCATCTCATCCATCTGGTTTTCTGCTTGCACCGTTGCATCTAATGCCCTCTGCGTTGCTGGCTCAAAACCCCCGTCAGGTTTACCAGCAGATATTTGTCCAAGGCGTATCCGAGAGATCTTTGGAGATTTCAGGAAAAACCACTGGGATCCCATGGGGACATTACTCCTCACAGGTGTCCCAAATTCGCTGTCAGACAACAGATGGGGTGTGTTTCTCATCTTAAATAAAGCTGCAAAGAGGTTCACCAGCAGGACAAGGTTTGAAGCATTGGGTATTGTCTAGTTAATTCAGAGAACCCATTACTTTTACTATTTCTTTTTTTTTTAGAGAGAAGAATCAAAATACTGCATTTCAAGGGGGCATGCGGAAATGGCTATTGGGCTGGGAGAGGGAGAAGAAGAAACACTTAGAGTTCTTTCATAAATTACCATTAGAGAGCTTAGTAACAAATGCTGCTCTTAGATAAGGGCCTTGGCCCTAGAGGAGAGTGGAACAGATTAATTCACATCAGAATTAAGTAGCCAATATACTTGGAGCCCTAAGACAAGAATATGATGCTATTTAATTCATTAAAGAATATAGTTCCCTGGCTAAGGCACTGTAAAAAAAATACAGAGGAATTAATTAGTAAGTGAGAGATCTTGGAAACTAATAAAAAAGTTTCCTTAAAGAGGAAGCAGAATTTGTTAATGAGGTGTTAACCTCTGCTGGCACTTTCATAAAACAAACGCTGTCAGGTGGAAAAGCACTGAGCTGCAGGGTGGGGCAGAGGGAGGCTCCTCTCCACTGCAGGGGCTAATGCTCCTCCACACCAGGCTGCGTGACAAGTAAGAATCATAGAACGGCCGAGGCTGGAAGGGACCTTAGAGATCATTTAATCCAGCCTCCCTGCCGCCAGGGACACCACCTCTCCAGGCGACACAAGGGGACCGAACGGGAATCGAACCCGCGACCTTGGCTTTGTTAGCGCCACGCTCAGCTGACTGAGCTAACCGGCCCCCTAAGAATGGACCAGAACGAAAGAAAAAAGAAATAAACCCACTTAAGAGAGTTATTTTCAGCTGAAAAGAGCTTTGTTACATGAAAATATAATTCTAATCAACCCAAACCACCTTTAATTCAGAGAGCAGCCGAACTCGCCTCCTGGTGACTTTGCCTGCTCCACACGAGGCAGGTCCCTGACACCCGTTACCGTCTGGGTGCACACAGAGAACAGCACACATGAGGACATTCACACACGCACAACTACATGTAAATATACATGGACTTGTAAGAAAAAATATATTTTTTTTTTTTTTAATTTGCATTGCTCCTGCACTTTGCAGACTGAATTAATTGCTGGTGTTCTTTCCTCAAGTGCTCTGTGTCCAGGCACCAGCCCTTCAGCCACCTGCCCTGGGTCATTTCAGCGCTGCTGTGTGGAACAGAGTGGGCAGACTCCTCGGCTCTCCGTGGAGCCGGCTCTCCTGCTGGCTTTGCCAGCTGCATAGGATCTTTTGGCAACAAAAACACTAAAATAAGAAATAATCGTAATAGGGACTGTGATTGCCTCAGTCATAGCGTAGAACCTGAAGGACAGCTATGAGCAGTATAGGACACTGTGATCCTCACGTTTGCTGGATTTTATAATTTTTTGTTCTTACTGGCCATCAGTAGAAAGACCAGAAACCAAGAGAGGCAACGTGAACAACTCTGCTAAAGAAGTTTGGATGCATAGAAGTATTTTTCTGGATTCTTTAGAGGTATTTCTAACTCAAGCAAAATAAAAACAGATCAACACAAGCTTTGTCAACAACATTTTCATGCAGCCAAATTGTCTCTGGACAGCATTGATGCTAGTGGGATTTGAAAGCTCTCAAGCCTGGCTTTTTGAATAGAGACAGGCTCCATTTGGAGCCCAGATGTTTGTAAATGTAAACAAATTCAAACGTGTTAACTCCTGTATGTCCTGTTACAGACAGATTGTCAGAAAAATTATGACTGTCCAAATCTTGCTAGATCTGACTAGCTCAGCGAGATTTTTCTCAGCTTTGGACAGATTGCTTAGGACTTCTGCAAAGGCATAAAGCAGTCGCGGTACTCTTCTCGTGTGTCCCTGCCAAGCCTAAAAAATAAAATAACCTTGTAACATACAGTATGCTGCCCTTCTGCACATATTCTAGAACAGGAAAATCTACAAAAGTTGTTTGTAATAGAGTTTCTTTCTTGTTTTGGGTGCTCTAATTAAAGGACCAAAGAGAGAAGAAGTTGTGCTCATGTTACTCTCAGGTCCACAGTGGCAGAGAAAAGTCCTTGAACCTTGTAGGAATTTAACATACAACCCCAGGGGGGAGGTTATTTGGTTTTTTTTTCCCTCCTTTTTTTTATTCTCCACAGTCACTCTAATCTGTGTTGTTCAGGCTGTGAGGGAACTGTTCAGCCCTTCTCATTTTGCCCCACATCATCACCAAGGAAGAAATAACAACAAAAGAACCCCCAGTCAAATCTCTCAGGGCCACGAGAACCTGAGACCAGAACTGAGACACAAGGAAGACACAGTTCCTCCACTTTGAGGGCCTTCTTTCAATGTTAGAAAAAAAAAAAAAAAAGCAGCAAATAAGCACATGCTCCTGGCAAGGAGGCCAAGAAGTGAGGTGACCCTGCTCATGTGCACGGGCTCAGGAAATCCTGATGCTTTCAAACCACATTTTGACGGAGTCAGTTTTAGCAGATAACCAGGAAGACAATTACAGCTTTCTGACAGGTAGTGGTAAAGAAAGGAAAAATTATGCCGTAAGAAAAGGTGTCTGATATGAAATCTGCATTTGAGTTCTCGGCACCTGTATTCTACCACCACAGCCCACGACGGTTCCTCTTTAATCCCAGTTTCTTCTTAGTACCTGTTGTAACATTGCGTTTTTCTTATTGTAGTTTCCATCTTGGAAATTAGAGTTTAATACTTCAGCTGCTTTTAATTTGACCACACTGAAACTTGACTTCACTATTTACTCAGAGACGTTTCCCAGGGAATCCAATGAGCTGTGTTTTTTGAAGTGCAATAAAAATAGCAAAGTTCTGGTGATTTCAGATGTGGTGTTTTTTTTCCAAAGTGCTTCATCCAGCACAGCTTGGTTTTGAGAAAATAGAGCTGTGCAGGGAAGTTGGTCGTGGTCCTTGCCTGTTCTGGATCACTTGCAGCTAACACACCACTGGTGGAGATGGATTCCAGACCCCAAGAAAGCTCGTGGAGATTAACCAGGACTTTTATGGCTGTAGCTCCTGCCAGCAAAGGACAAAACAGCACTTCTAATGAAAAGTAGGATGTCCTCAGTTACATCGCCAGAGAAAGGCAAAAGGATGGAGGCTTTCCAGCATGAAACATTGGGAATTTTTCAAGGCTTTCATGGCAGGGAAGGATTTGGGCTTTGGGGAGAAATGAAGTGGCTCTTTGGAGGCAGTGGGCCATGACTGTGGCAACACTTGAGTTATGGATCTATTATGAATGCATAATTGGAGGGTAATTATAAGCTCAGACTTGCAGAAGTATTCACTGCCTTGATCAGACTCTGTTAAGGATTGAAGTCTTGCTTTGGAGGTTTTGACTCTGACGTGATGCTGATAACCTCCTTCATGCTGGGCCATGTGACATTGTGACAAAGTGATACACTTTTCAGCATGAATAAAAGCACAGATACTTGACATACCAGAGACAGGGGGACAATTGTCTAAGCTTGAGCCCATCCTCAAAAGAATTTGGGAAATTCATGGTACCTAAATACCTTTGAAGAGCCAGGCTTGCTTTGTTGCTCTAAAACGCAAAAGATTTTATTCTTGTTCTACATGTCTCTGCCGTGTAGCCTGGACACAAGCCACCCCTTACCCATGATCCTGAAATACATACGAGCAAAAGTGTTTGGTGGTTTGTTTTATCTTTTTTGTTTGTTTGTTTATTTTGGCATTGCAACGTTTATTAGTGCTCATGAGCCAATTGTGAAAGTCCCTAATGTCTCGCAGTAGAGAAGAACCTCAGAGCAATATCCGAAAACAGTAGAGAAACATACAAAATTCTGTGTGAAGCAGAGTGGGTTTCAGTTTGAAAGTGGAGCAGTCATCTTTGGCTGATGCTTTTAAACTACATCAATACAAACCATTATTTTGCATTTCAAATCAGAATTACTAGCAACTTTATAGAAAAATATCAGTAGGGATGAAGTATCTCTTGATGGACAATATTATGAATAAGAAAAAACAACCCTCCAAAAGTCAAGTGAAGCTTGGAGGGGAACTTCCCCATAAAAATGGGATATTTTTAACAAGCAGTTATCACAAATATCAAAGACAACTGCTAGATTCAGCTCTCTCCGTTCTGAATTTGTTGTCTAATGTCCTTAAAATACCTGCCAAGACAGACATTCAGAACCCTCTGGGACCATCTGTCCCTTCCATGAGGAAAGAGTTTTTAATTCTAAGGCAGATGATGTATAACGGCTGGTTGAAGCCCATTCGCCTTGTCATTTGTGCAAAGAACATGAAAAAAAAAGGGGGTTCCGCTTTTCCTTTGCAGATACTGCTTAGGTGCAGAAGGCTTCACTGAAGGAAAGCAAGACATGATGCCAAAAAAGCATTTGCCAGTGAGGCACGTTTGCCAGCCAGAGGAAACTGATGGGGTGAGTTCATCAGGTCATTGTGACAAGAAGGAGATTTCAACTCCCTTGGTGACTTTGTCACTGCTGGTACCCACGGTGATCTTCAGTGCTGTTGTGTTGTCCAGAAAGAGGCAATTTCATGGCAGAAGCAGAGAAAACGAACATTAGAAGGTTGCTAGTAAAGCATGCAGATAATTCTGTATGTATTGGATGCTTTGATTTGCTCATCATTGTTTTTTTTAAAAAATATTCATATATAGATGGGCCTAAATCATGGAGAAGGGTTCAGTTCTTACAATTGCATGAGGCATCCAAAAAATACGTGCAACACAGCCAGGCTTTTCTGCACATCAGCCCTCACTCAGACTAGTAGGGAGGGTTCCCTAAGGCAGGGCTCTCTCAGAAACAACTGTTGAACATTTTTCCTTCTAATACTTCAAAATGTTTTATATATTCTGAAAAAGAAAACTAATGAGAAGAAATTCATCAGCTCATGGCTGAGCACTGTTGTGAAGAAGGCGATTTTGCGACACAATTCCCACCAGAGAGCAGAACGCCAGGTCAGTCGCTCAGGAATAGGTGGTTTGGGAGGAGGGAGGCACAAATTTCTTCCACCGACTTCTGTGGGAGCTTTAGTTAGAGCTTAGAAGCAGTTTAGATGTGTTTATGAAAAAATGATCTGACAGGCTGGGAATTTTACCAATGAAACCATGCTTGGAGCAAAGTTCTAGATGTTGAGTGCAGGAGCCTAAATCTGTCAGTGTGAGCTCCAAGGGACTCGGTGAGGCTGGCGCGGTGTTTGCGATCATTTCCTCCAGACCACACAGTAGGTCTGGGGCAGGGACATGACCCAAATGTAGGGGACCAGTGTCTTAGCCACAGGGTTTTGCTTGATTTTAATAGATATTTCAGTGACCTTTAGTGCTACTGTGCTACTAGCTCATAGCTGGGGTTGTCAGAGACTTTGAGAAAGTTCTTGATGTGGGGAGGGTTATTCAGCTGTGAAGGAGCAGTGGTTTGGAATTCATTTATATCAGGTTGCCTTAAGGGAAGAAGACGTTCCAACAGTTTTAAAATGAGTCTGACTTTTAATTGCAAAAATAAAAGCCTCTCACAAAGCCAAAACTTCTCGAACGCTCAGTTCTACACCAAAGAAATGGCACGTAAAACACCCCTGTGCAACACGTAAAATAGACTAAGAGAGGGCAGCGGACTGGCACCCAGATCAGCAGGGACCACCTCCAGGCGTCCCTGATCCAAGGGCTCAGCAGACCCGGCTTCCCAGGGGCTCCGTCATCCTGTGTTTGCTGTTCTTTGGAGGAAGGACCTGGCAAGGCCACGGCAGCCCCACGCGTTGGCAGCCTCTGCGGGGGACGCGCGTGTTGCAGGGGCGATGCCGAACATCCCCCTCTGATCCGTCCACAGCCATCAACGCCGGTAAAACAGGAGCTGTGAAAGAGGAGATCCACAGAGCCCAGAGAGCCGGCACTTTGGATTTCAGTAAGGTTGAGATTTCACTCACATCTCCGGTCAGTATTTCTCTGCAAGAAGGTTTTTCGACACGCGGTGAATATTTACAGCAAGGTTCAACAACCGAACAACTGGTTTACAATCAGAACGGTACATTTCCAGATGTAGAAAATCATCAGGGGACTTTTGCGGCATAAAACCACAAGACATAGTAAATGCTAAAGTAGATAATGAATTTCCCGGCTTATATGAAAACAAAGGGATAATTAAATCAGAAATGTGTTTTCACTCATATCAATCACAAACTCAGATTTGCTGGCATAGGAAGTCTTCCCACGTTTTTGAAGCTTTTCAGTCTTATAAACCATGCATTTAAAACATAGTCCAGTAAAACTTGAACGCGTAAAACTTTCTTGTCATGAACATACAGTAACATTTTATCTAGACATGAAAAAAAAAAAAGGAAAATTTTATGCAAACAGGGAATAATTTAAAACATGTCCAGATTTTACTGTACATTTTGATTCCTGAATGTCTATTGCTAATTTTGAATACACTAAGGAAAAAAACCTATTTATTATGTTTCTTTGTCCTGGCTGCATTCATTCTTTTTTGTTGAAGTGCATTGACATTAACCGATGCACCATCCTTTACTCAAGTGTTAGTACTTGTGTAACACGATACAAGTGGCTGAAAAGCAGAGACCTTTGTTCGCAATATCTTGAAAAATTGATACCGAGTTACTCCCACATGGACTATAGCTAGAAAGAAGATATATGCTTTTGGGATTTTTTGGCATTTTCCCAAACTTGACAAGTCATGGCCAATGGTTCATTGTGTCCGTGGCAGCACCTGTGCAGGGGATGGCACATCTGCAGTGACCTCTTGTCCTTCCACATCCTTACAAAGTCTGGCCCCCCAAGGAGTCTGTCGTAAGGAAGAAATTCTAGAGCAGGGGAATAAAATGAGAAGTACTTGCACTGTCTCCTTTGGAAAACAAAGGCTGCAGTACGGGTTGTATCTACTTTGTGCTGGATATACTCGCACTCCAACTTTTGTGAAAGCTCTGCCCAAAGGCAATAAAAGGGCTCATAAAATAAAAAATACCCCAGAATAATGTAAAATCAGCAATCAGCAAAAGCCTGTCTTCAGCTGTTTCCTGTTCGTTGTGGGCCTGAACTTGATAAACCTGCCCACAGTACCCACAGCCTGTGAGCTCGGATGGATCACGGGGCACCACTCGCTACTCACTGCTGGCCCATGACTTGGCTGCGTGGGACCCCCGTGTCCATTTTGCCAAGTCCCTCCGAAGTGGGTGCTCGTGGCGCGAGTACAATGGTACGTTGCAATGACCCAGATGCCCCAGCAACTCAAAATTCCCAGTTTGGCACTAACATTAGCTGCAAAGTGGGGTTGTTTGTTTTTTTTTTTAAATTTTTTCTCTATGTAGCTAGCAGTGGGACTGAATTGCACGTGGTTTGGCTCAGGTCTGTGTTGCCAGAGGGCAGAGAGGGCATCGTCACACATTGTAGCATCTCACTGGCGTGGGATCAACTGCTGTTTCAATGCAAATGACTTTTAGGTTACAAATGCTCATATTTTTGAGCAGGAATCTAATAATTATATATATTTAGCTTGCTAAAGACAAATACAGCTTTTGGAACTCCGAGCACTGGAAACGCAGATGCCTTCACACTGTCAGCATTTAGGATTTGCATCTTTGAAAAATGGCTCAAATTTTGTTTATGAAGCTTGGCAAAGGATGGTGGAGGGTTTGGGAAGAGAGGACAGAATTTCACCACACTTATGTGATGAGTTTTTTCCCCAAACAAAGTTATATTGCTACGTTACAAAAACATGAGCACTCCGTAACTGGCAGACTGCAGTCAGGGTAGCGTTACTGCTATTAATCTTCATATAGAGAAAAAATCTATTCTACCTTTGTTGCTGTTTGGCTAAAACATATTTATTAAGTAAATCAAATAAAGTCTTACTTTCGGCATCCCGTGGCACAAGTCTCGTGCTGCATTTCCGTGCCTGGTAAAGACTAACAACCAGCATCTTCCTTACACAAAGCAACCGCATAAACCCTTCTGCCAGAGCAAATGCTCACTAAACTGGAATTTCTTGTGTTGGGTGAACTAGATGCTGCAGAGGGGAGTAAAGTAAGGTTGGTTTCCTCTGAAAATACACCTTGAATCCACTGATTCAAGTGTCAGCTCCTTTCCTATTTTTTGATAAACCGATGTATTCATTATGCATTTCTTCTGTTCCTGTGAAATGTACTAAAGACAAAACACCCTACTGAAAAACTTTGTAATTACTGAGGTCATGTCAGCATTCCCAGTATTAAGGTCACTAGTGGGTGGTACAGTTTATAAAGCAGAGAAGTGGAATTTACCTTACGCACGCAATGATAACATTGCAAACCATCCTGAGATGAAGAAATATAGCATTTTCTACTGGAAAATATTTTGATTAGAAATTATTAAGCATCTCTAAAACACAGCTTTTCCTGCAAAGCCCAAGGGTGGTGCCAACCCTAAACTCAGTATGTATGCTAGACCAGTATTTCCGTGGCTGAAATCACCACATCATCACTCCACTGAACCCAAAGCTGCCACAAGAACCGATATAACCACAGCTTTTCCACCACTTGAAGCTCCAAGTGACATCCTGAACCCCAGATCCCAAATTTGGCTTTTCAGAGTGTTCCACTGAACAGAGGAAGAAAGTATCGTTAATGAAGAAAGAGAACAACCACTATAATGGTAAAGAATTTCCATTTTGTACATCCATGTGAACATAATAGACTGCAAAACAACTTGTACTTGCATCTGTAAATACGCACATTACGAAAACCAACATGTGCGTTATTAAACGCTCTGTATTATGTACGCTTCTTTTACAGTCACCTCGTCTGTGCCTTTACAAGCTCAGAACGCCTTCTGGAGCTCTCCAGGGACACGTGGTGTGCCCCAAAGCTACTCAGCAACACAGAATTCATAGCAGAGCCACCTTCCAGTCTATAACGACTAAACCCTCCACTTACCATTGTTCGTTGGCCAAAGCAAAAATAGCAACGGGCAAAACACTGTTCTCTGAAAAAATAACCGCCTTCATATTCCTTGGAAGTCTGAAAAATAGGTATGTGGCTCGAACCAGGATCCTATTTCCTTGTAAATGTTGCACTGGATTAACCATGCAATGATCTGCCCATTGGTGGGCAGTTCTGGTTCCTCAGCTCCTCTCCTCTTGGGTCACAGCAGCGGCAGCTCAGCGCTGGCCTCGTGTCAGGATACTGGGAATCTGGTCCCCTCTCACAGAGCTGGGATTCGACCCATCCCACACGAGCTCGTTCCTTGAAGGGTCTTTTCCAGTGAGATGTTGATTCATGTAGGCAGACATGCACAGAGGATCTCCATGGAAAATCTATGAATGAGGAGTAAAGCTTAGGGTTTGGCTGTGTCACTGAAGGTAAAACTGAGCCTGGCTGAACATGGTATTTAAAAATGGTTTCAAATTGCTAAGGCTGAAATTGTCTCCTCCTTTTACACCAGACTGCATTGCCCAAGTCCTTCCTGATCACTGAAGAGGGTTCTTCACCACTCATCCACCCCTGGAGGTGTTTGGAGGCCGTTGAGATGTGGGGCTGGGGGAGATGGGTTAGGGCTGAGCTCTGCAGAGCAGGGTTAGTGGTTGGGCTCGGTGATCCCAAGAGGCTTTTCCAACCTGCATGGTTCTATGATTCTACGATCTAAGCCAACTGCCAGGGATTTGTCTGCTCATTTCAACAAGTCTGAAGCAGACTGCCACGGTTTATGGCAGGACTAGTTTATGATCACCTTCTGTGGGCCTTTCTAAAGTGCGTTTTGCCTGTGGCAGACAGTTCGTCCTCAACACACCTGCGGGGCTGGGGCCTCTGCCTAGAAAGAACTGTCAATTAGCTCAAGTGCTTTATTTTGGTTTTTCTCTTCTCCCTGACTCTCCAGCAAGATCTGGATTTAAGACTATTCTAACCCACAATATTTTAAGTACTTTATGCAGTCCTAAGGGAAAAAAAGTCATTATGGATGGGAACGGCAGCAATCAAACGAAGGAAAGGAAGAAATTCTACACCAGCAGCAGAAGTCCCACACACAATCAACTTCATACTGCAGTGTGAAGGACGGCATTCTGTCTGTTCCTGCTCTCCTGCCACGTAGGGCAGTATTTTTAGAGCTCCCAGACCAGGGCTGGTATCTGGACTTTTGAGATGAACAAGTGTCACCAACGGCACTCTCAGCTGCCTCTTCCTTTGACCACGGCTTCTCCTGCTTGGTCTGGGGTAGAAATATCAGATGCGAGACCATGAGCAGGGAAAACCCCCCAACAATGCAGGGACTGGTACTTTCCAGATTCCTTCCCAGTTAAAGGCTGTGACGAGTGTCTTGCAGTTGTTAGCATTTGAAATAGCGCTCACACATCTGAGCCAAAGGTGAGGCAGTGGGAAATCCGAAGGACAGTTTTTCAGAAAGATGCAAAAAGGAATGACATTACATTCATTAGACGTTTTATACATAAACCTCCATAGGAGTGACAGCCCTGCAAAACTTCCTTAGCGCTGGCCTTGCTGTCTGCAGATTCTTTACAGCTTGCTTCAGGTGGGAAATGCATCCATTTTATGCCTTTTGTGGTTTGCAGACCTCTTGCAGTGACGGTGCTGTAACTGCTAACTGCAAATCGGCTTTTCTTCTGACCCGATTTCTGCCTCAGTTACCACACGGAGACTCAAGGGATGCTTTGAAAGTGTGATAAAAGGGGCTTATTATTCACAAATCTGTGCATTCATCACGTTCTCCAGATGACAGATTCACACGTGAAATAATCACCTTCAACAATTAGAGACTCAGAGCAGCAACCAGATTCTAAAAATAGATGCTTCCTGTGCCAAGACGTTAGTTTCTCACTTCTTACCTGGGATCCTTCACTGCCGTGATCATAATTTATTGCAGAGGCAATCATTCATCTCAGAATGACTAGTAAAGAAAATAATAATTTCCAGACAAATTTCACAGTTTATTCAGAGAGAAAGAATTATGCCTTAATGATGAGTTTGTGGACACAGTAATAGGGTGACAAATTTCCCTGTAAATAAATATTCCATACTATCAGTATGGTTAAACGACATCTGCTCTGAGGTGACTTCAGGACTTGTGTGGGGCAGCCTAAAGAATCAGTCCCTTTCTCCGAGCGTGTTGCGATTTTGGTATGCAACGACTACCTCTCCTTCATTTTATGCACTTGCTAATGGGATGGTAATATTGTGGGGCATCCTTTGGGCATGGTAATATTTTGGGGCATCCTCTGGGGATGGTAATATTTTGGGGCATCCTTTGGGGATGGTAATATCTTGGCCTATCCTTTGGAGGTCATCAGGTTTTAAATACTTTGAAGTGACTTCTGCTCATCTGATTTGCCTTGAGGTATGCAAAATATTTTGAGAGGTTATCAAGCTCATTATAAACGGGGAAAGTAAAGGACTCCAAGACGGTGACATTCTGTGAAAGCCGATAGTTCACAACCTAGTGTTCAAGAAAAGAACCGAAAGCAAAAACCGCTGAAAGTTTCCAACTGCCACGTGCTGGTTCTTTCTTCCCTGCGTGCTGTGGGCTGCCAGGTGGTCCCTTTGCTGAGCTGGTGTCGGGAGATGTGGAGATAATGCAACCTGGCGGGCAGCTCCAGGCTCCATCCCTGCGGCAGTGCGCAGGAACAAACGCTACTGCCAGGTCCGTGTCAGGCTGCCTCTGGGCCATCGCTCTCGTGGCTTGAATATGACGTGTCTCTTGCCCCGGTTTGCCCTCTCCCCCAGTGGCCCGGATTTCCCCCCTGCCACCCTTCTTCCCGCTTTGCTCACAAGCAGAATGTGAAAGGATGCGTTTGCACTGGCTGCTGCTGAGCTAGGCAGATGTCTCTCCAGATTTTAACGCAACGAGTTCCGAGTCCTCTACGTATCTTCCATTTAGCTGCTCGCTGTTGGACTCGTGGTGGTACAGGTAGATAGGGACCTCTGTGATGGACGTCGCGGTGTAGGAGGTAGATCGCGTGGAGCAGTGCTCCCGGCGCCGCTGGCCCCACTGCGCTTTGTACTGGGTCCACTGCCTCTTCAGAGTGCCCTGCACCTGGGAACGCAGCACGGAGCTTTAGTGAGCAGTGATCGAAACCCACCCAACTGCAGGTGTCTTGAAAGAAAAAGGAGAAAAAGAGAGGAGAGGAGAGGAGAGGAGAGGAGAGGAA
>NW_009735063.1:51957-110765 GCF_000703405.1 Apaloderma vittatum | reverse complement strand
AAAAGAAAAGAAAAGAAAAGAAAAGAAAAGAAAAGAAAAGAAAAGAAAAGAAAAGAAAAGAAAAGAAAAGAAAAGAAAAGAAAAGAAAAGAAAAGAAAAGAAAAGAAAAGAAAAGAAAAGAAAAGAAAAGAAAAGAAAAGAAAAGAAAAGAAAAGAAAAGAAAAGAAAAGAAAAGAAAAGAAAAGAAAAGAAAAGAAAAGAAAAGAAAAGAAAAGAAAAGAAAAGAAAAGAAAAGAAAAGAAAAGAAAAGAAAAGAAAAGAAAAGAAAAGAAAAGAAAAGAAAAGAAAAGAAAAGAAAAGAAAAGAAAAGAAAAGAAAAGAAAAGAAAAGAAAAGAAAAGAAAAGAAAAGAAAAGAAAAGAAAAGAAAAGAAAAGAAAAGAAAAGAAAAGAAAAGAAAAGAAAACTCCGGTTCTGATTCTGTCAGGTTCTGTCCTCCAGCCCCTGCTCCCGGCTCCAGAAGCAGCAGCAGTCGCTCAGCTCTCAGCCTCAGCTCCCTCCCTGCCTCCCCTCTGGCAGCAGCTCGAGTTTCTGCAGTTCGTGCTGCTTGTGAAGAGAGGGTATAGCTTAGCTTTCCTCTGAGACGTAAGCAGGAAACAGATTGCTGCACGGAGCACAGTGGGATGCTACAGCAGAAAAGAAGAAGGAGGGATAGGGATTAAACCCCATCTGATGCTGCAGCTAGATCCTTGCCCCTGGAATGACCCCTGAAGAGACTTAACCTTGAGTGAAAGCAGCCACGAATGGCACAGTGTCAGTACACGGCAAGAGCTTGCCAGGGCTACGTTTCTAGAAAGAGTTGGAGGAGTAGTACAGCTAAACAGAGGTTTTGTTCTGATAATTAAGAACAGATTCTGCGGTGACAAAAAGCAGCACTGGTCACAGCCCTCTGCGTAGCAGAGAATTTCAACCTTCGGACATTCACCTTCTAGGAACAGAATATTTTATTGCACATTTGCTGTACGGGTGATGTTATATAAGGTGCTGTGGAGCCCTGCCAGGGAATACAAGCCCTTCTCCAGCTGCGTGTTCAGTCGCTGCCCTCGCTAGCTCCTTCCCAAAGGCAGTGCTGGGACCTGAGCAGGGGGTGGGCAAACCCTGGCTCTGTTTATTTCCATCAGTGACCCCAGCCAGCCAAATGTGAAAATAGGAGCAGTTTGCAACACCAATCTGCTGTAACTGACCGCCTGCCAGGGGAAGGCTCTGTGATGGCACGAGTGTCCCAGGGAGTCTGTGCTCAGGCTGAGGTGGATGCTGTCTGTCGTTTTTGCTCAGGCAGTGGTCTGAAATCGCTCTCCAGGCTCTGTGCACTGTAATATCTTTGATTCATGGAGATGAATCCAAACGACTTTAATATTTACCAAGTCTCCACAGTTCTAATCACTCTATTAATATGTATATTAGTAAAATGTTACCTACTCACCACACACAACTGCCTGCAAGGAGGCTGTTTCGTGTCATGTAAGGACAAGGCTTCATAAGGAATTGTTATGAATCTGAGATGCTTACTGAGTGTACAGCAGGACTATGCAGCAGGCCAGGAATGGATATTTCAATTGCTTGGGCTTTTTATTTTTAACCTAAGACGCCAGCCAAGGTATGAGGATTGATGCTATAAATCCCTACTCATGCAAGCCGTTGCACTGACTTTGGTATGACTACTTTCTTGAGTAAACAAGCATTTGCTGGACTAGTCCTCTGGAACTAACTGAAAATTATATCCATGCCCAGTTTCCAATAGTGGCTGGTTTTTTGCTATTGTTTAGCTCAAGTCAAAATAGTTAAGAGTTCTTTTCACCTGGAGAAATGTATTGCTACTCACCTTTTCCTAACACATGAAGAAAAGAAAAAAAATGGCTGAGCGTAGGTTAATTAGATATCAAGCACCAAAAGGAGATATGGTTACAACAGAACTTTAATTACTGGTGCTGTGAGCAAAGCCTACCACGCCAATATTGAGACTTAAAGTGAAATGGCTGCATGCAGGGATGTTTCATATCACACCATCACCAAAGTTTATTAGTGAGAAGGAACCACCACGTGAAAGAGTTGTAGTGCAATACAGAAATATCACACATGAGGCCAAGATTTTAGTCACTTTAAAACTGCCTTTAGGTGTTGCAGTACGAATATTGCAGCTGAGTCAACCTAGAAGCTAGGGGGAGGGACTGGAAGAAGAGATCTTCAGAGGGATTAAGTCAGTGACTTTCTGTGTTATCACACTGGGGCAGCAGCTGGACACAGTGAGGACAAAGCAGAGATCTTGGCTGTGCACACAGCTCTGCCTGCAACCATCTCTCCACCACCACCACTGAATCCCAAAATCAGAACTGTTGAGACTGGGAAAGACCTCTGAGATCATCAAGTCCAGCCCATGACCCACCACCACCACATTCGCTCCGGTCCTTAGTGCCTTTAGCCACTGCACACCTCTGGCATCTCCTCTGCCCCTCTGAGCTTATTTCAGAATAATCTCAGCATCTTCAGTGAAGGTGGCAAGAACACGCTCTCACAGCCTTCCTGTCCCTGTCCCAGCCCCCTTCTGTGCCCCCTGCACGGACTCCCAGACTTTGGTCACTCTTGCTTGGGGAGAAGAGCTGCGGTGAAGGTGATGAGCTCCTGCCGGGCTCTCACACTGCTCGCAGTGTGACGGGCCACCGGGGCAACCAAAAGTCTGGAAACGATAGAACTGAAGAGGGAAGAACAATGTCACTGAGTCCTACAAAGCCTGCTGTGCGGAGCTTACAGTTTTCTTCCCAGGAGGGAGCGACACTTAAGTTGTGCCTATGGTGAGGGAGAGAACAAGCACATCCCTTCCAGTTCAGTCCATGCTGAGAAGCGCTGTTATCCTCCAGGTTTAAAAGGCTTCACAGAGCAACGAGAGCATGAGGTCAAAGTAGATGTGTGCTTATTCTCTGCTGAACTGCTGGCCTCTGCAAGAATCCGGCCACAAACCGACATTGGACAGTACAAGGTGCTGGGCTTGAGTAAAACAACACGTTAAACTAGGCTGCTGCCACGATTCCAAGATCTCAGATGATGGTAATTCAGTGCCAGCTAAAACTGGTCATGCACGGATGTTAAATGTGCAAGCAGCATTACTGAAAATCACATGCACAGCCATAACCTGTTAATGACCAAGGAGGCTCCTGGGGACCGGCAGGGGCAGGATGATGCCTGCCATGCCTCCCCTGGGACAGAACACGGAAGAAAGTCTAAACAAATGAAGAGCCTGAGTTTATTTACTCTGCTCTTCAGGGCTTTAAAGATTTTTCTGTTCTCAGCCATTCATGCCTCTGTGGAATACAAGATATATGGCTGGGGTTTTTTTCTTTCTTTTTTTTTTTTTTCCAAACAGACTTTCCATGTTGTTTGCCAGCCTGGCAGTCCAGAAGCAATCTCAGGCCTGGAAATACAGTCTGGTGAGCAGACTATTGCAGAGACCTTGTATCATCTGCACAACACTGTTGTTGTTGGACAGAGAACCTAGTGTGCTGGACACTGAAACTTTACAGGAAAGCAAACAAGAAGATCTGTTTTAAAAGTCCCAAACAACCATTGTTTGTGTGGTCTTCCACGCGAAGGCAGGCACTGGGACAGTCTCTCAGTCCTGTTTCCACATTTCTTTCTAAGGATGGGCTCACGGTGCTAGAGTGGGGCTGGTGAGGTAGGAGGTGATGAATGCAATATAAAACGCCGTCAGGTGGTACTGAGTTTTGCATTGTTTGTCCTGGCTAAACTTCATGTCTTTCAGCCTTGAAGTTAAATGTTCCAGTAGGAAAAAGTAAAACCTAGCATATCCAGGCTCCTGTGGTACTAAAGCTAATCTCTTTGCCCCACACTGAAATTTCTCATGAGAAATGAGCTCTGTGGCAGCAGACGTACACAGCACCTTCGAAACAATCTCCTGTCACGAGTGAAGACCAGACTCTGGCTTTGGTCTGTGTCCTACTGCCCACAGCAAGACCCAGGGAAGTTATCTCGGCTGAGACCTCTTGGGCAGCCAAACCCACTTTGGAAGGACCTACCGGCATCTTGGCGTTGGGCTGCTGCTGCTGCTCCACAGGCTCTGTGCCTTACAGATTTACATCTTGTCTGACCTCAGGAATAAATGGGACTTGAGGAAGGGGGAACTCTCTTTCACCCTCTCTTCTGGCACAGCCTGGCACAGCTCCTCTAGCACATAAACTTACTTGATGTTTACTGGTAATGTGTTGATGCAAGTAGCACCAAACTGTCTTGAGTCTGTATGACAGAAGTGTCATCTCTGACTCTCTGCCCACCTTAGTGGGAAATTCTAAGGAAAGATTCCCTTACTGTACAGTAAAAAAATTTTTTCTAAAAGAAAATAACAAGAGAGTTTCTCAGCATCCTTGCCATTTATCATGTCAGACAGACTGCAAGCCTGAGGCGGATAGAACAATTCTGAAAATGGGTGTAATCTCAAAAAGTACCCAAGCACTGGGAAACCCGAATCCCCAGGGCTGTTGGCTCTTTCTGCCTGGCACTGATAAATGTTTCTGATCAGCCACTCCACAGAGGAGTCATTAACCCCACGTGCAGTGTGTTATGCCATCCACGTGATTCCTTGGGGGAGTAACTGAGTACAAAACTGGCAGCCACATTTCAATACCAGATTCTAATCTTTTCTACCATTGCATTTCTCTGCACGCTTACAGAGGGCACCAGCCAGAAGCAAATGCACAGTGATGCCAACATAGAATCACAGAATCACAGAATGGCCGAGGTTGGAAGGGACCTCAGAGATCATCTAGTCCAACCTCCCTGTCATGGGCAGGGACACCTCTCAACTAGATCAGGCTACTCAAGGCTCCGTCCAACCTGGCCTTGAACACCTCCAGGGAGGGGGCAGCCACAGCGTCTCTGGGCAATTTATTCCAAAGTCTTGCCACCCTCGTACTGAAGAATTTCTTCCTAAGGTCCAATCTAAATCTATGCTCCTTCAACTTAAACCCATTTCCCCTTGTCCTATCACTGGACACTCTTGTAAAAAGTCCCTCCCCAGCCTTCCTGTAGGTTCCCTTCAGGTATTGGAAGGCAGCTATTAGGTCCCCCTGAAGTCTTCTCTTTTCAGAATTTAATACTCTGCCATCCTGAAAGTTAGTAAAATGGTCAGTAGCACTTTGTCAATAACAAAACTTGTTTCAAGTTGCGATCAAAACGTCAGTGTGGTCACATCATTGCTTGGAATTCGCTCCTTTCTAATAGCATTCAGGGATAAACAGGAGCACTAACATCTCTAGGTTGACACACTGAGTGTCAGCCCCACCACACTTGCTCTGTATCTAATTCACCTACTCTGGACTCAAAATTAACTTCTTACAGGACCGTCTGGCTTTGCTAAGACATGAAGTGGTTTATTTTGCCACAGTTGAATGCTCCCGATGTATTGAAAAAGCATTTTTCTGCTAATTATCTTTCAGAAATGGCTCACTGTAGGAATTCAGATGGTTTCTGACATATTTTTTGGTTAAAAAAAAAAAAGAAAAGCAAAAGTAGTGAAGTGGACCTAAAACCAGCTGCAGGTAAGTTAGTTATTGATCCAGCTGTAAGAGAAGAGGAGACATCTTTGCTTTGAGGGTTTATTACTCGACTATTAGGTGAGGAACACTAACCTTGCAAAGGCCAGTGTTGATCCTCAGAGGAGTGAGAGCAACCCCATTCCCCAGGCTCCCCGGCTCTGGCAGTGCTCCTGGGGACAGCACCTGCTGCGGCTCTGGGGCTGAGCGCAGCACCTGGCTCCCCAGCACAGACCCCGAAGATTCCCTGTTCATATGGGGTGCTGTGCTCTGCTGCTCTGGAGCAGGAGGGCACACGTCCTTCTGCTTTACTTTAAGACCTTTGTCTCAAAATTGCAGATGGCCGGGGGAGAGTCTCACCCCCAGACCTCACTTGGGGCCATCTTTGTGATGGTAACGCTCCCGATTGACCTGCTCAGAGATATTCGAGTCACACTTTGCACAGAGCTTTCAAAAATGCACACTGCTGCTTTTACAGAGAGAGCAAAAACCGATTTCCTCTGATCTCTAAGACTGGAGCGCGACACGCTTCATTTCTGCATTAATGAGGAGCACAGCAACTATCTTCCACATCCGTTCATCTGCTGTACTCCCCGTGCTTACCTCTCCATTGAAGAAGCAGAATATAGTTGCCACAAGTAAGCCCTAAGAGAAAGGAAAAGAGAGTTTTTAGAGACTGGAATACATAATTTTTCTTTTATATTGTCTGGAAATTTGGACTCGATGGGCACAAGACAGAAACGTTAGTCCATTTCCTCTGCATCTCAGATGCTTCACCTCCCCTCCCCTCTTTCACAGGTACATTATTCCTCATTTTTGGCATTTCAACATGTTTTACCATTGTCTTCTACATTACTAGTATTTATAGACTACCTCTTTTGGCGACGATACTTTGCTTAGAGTCATCGAGTACTACACTGCCACTAACTTTGCTGGAGAGATGGCAGAGCAATGGTGCCCCCCACGCTGCCCCTCCTTTGCCAGAGTGCTGGTACCCACCGAAAAGTGTTGGCCAAGGAGAATGCAGCTGCCCCAGGAAGGCTTTAAATTGACTTGCATGTCAGGATAAGTGAATTGTATGTGGGCTATCATGATGGATATATGTGCAGAGAGGTATAAGTGGTCAGAAAAAGGAAAAAAAAACCCGCAAGAAAGTTGGAAGGTAGAAGGGCAGGAAAAAAAGGAGAGACATTGGAAATCATAGCTTAGTCCTAAATGGCTTGAAATTAATTTAATTGTTGCCACAGTTGTTCAGATAATATTTCACTACTGCCAGATAATGTTTCACTACTGTTACAAGATTAAAGAAGGCCAAGGCAATTAATTAAAAGAGAAAATTCTTGTACACAGAGCCTGCCATTCCGCATCATGTAGTTACTCTGGTCCCTGACCCAACTACACTTGCTTTTATTAAAATAGCATTACACAGCATCACTGCGAGCCAAATGCCCCACCTTTAAATTATTTAAAGCAGTTATTATAAACTAAACGTGTAGCGTTTCTGAAATTAAGGGGAAAACTGCAATAAAACAGCCCTTGGGGCTGCTTTGAAGAGCTTTCCAGATACATGATTTTTATAAACCCTAATTTAACTGATTAGCAGTTAAATAGTAGCTAGAGCTTTGTAAAATGTCTTGACTCTCATGTGTGTATTGCTTATATATTAGAGATACACAGGCTGGTTTGAAGAAGTGCTGGGCACCTGAATTTCAGCAATTCTTTTACTCTGAGAAACTTCCTTGAACGCAGAATTTGTATGTTGACATGACTTCAAATATGAACACCGAAAAGCGTGTGTAAGGAGGAGGAAGGGTAGACACAGTGAGAAAAAAGAAAGCTTCTTCTCATGTTTTGGAAGAACAGTAAGTATTCTTTAAAAGCCCGAATTCCAGTATGTGATATGCAACACACAATAGCTTTTCCCTGAGCTCTGGTTTGAGAAACACCACAAAGTCAGCCAAAACCTTACACCTCTCAGGCAGGACTTTGTCAGACCACAGGTTCCTAAACTGAAAATTTCTGCACGGGGGGCAAACGCATCACTTGCTGGTGGCCTGCATTAAATTTCTGCGGTGCAGTGGGCACTACATTAATTTGCACGGTCTTGCAAAACATCTGCTGTTGATTGGCTTCGCACAGCACGTGGCTGCAGCCGGCGTTTCGCTGTTTTGCTGAAGTGTGTTTTTCTTCGCAGCAGTCAGCCTCGGCGGTGAATGAGACGGATTTTGGTCTCCCCTGGGAGTGGGGACACCGATAGAGAGTCCTCATGAGGCACAGCAGATACAGAGGACAGCAGGAGGAGAGAAAGAAGCAGAGAAATGTTTCTAAGTCTGTTCATCAGCGATAGTGTTGAGGGTGGATTTGGGAACTGCAGCTTACCTAAAGGCATAAATTGACCCTGAACTATTGAAGTGAAGCCATTTAGCATTTCAGTTTCTGTCTGGTATTTGAATTCCTCTGTCACATCCTGCAATTGCTCTACTTTCCCTCTGTTGGAAAGCGTAATACCCTTAACTAGGTTCCTTCTTGTCTGTCTTCTCCAGACAATCTGTGACGGAAAAGCTGAAGGGGAAGCTGTGGTGATGCCTCCTACCCCTCTCAGTCGCTCCTTTGTTCTGGAGTGAGCCAAGAGCCAAAGTGGCTCCTTGTTACCTCGACACCATGCACGTTGTACATCTTCTGGATGAAGATATTTTCTCTAGTTTGTCCCGTGTATGTCTCATTGCTGTCTTCCACCAGCAATGGCTCTCTGGGCTCTGCTATCTCTATATTTCTATTCCTCTTTCTTCCATTGTACATGTAAAGTTTTGCTCACAGTGCTGAGTAGCTTTGTTACCTTCAGCTGTAAAGCTACAGAGATAGCATGAGCAGACACCAGCTCTCTTAGGAGCCAGGGGGGCTTGGGATGATGCTATTTCTACAGTGAATCTATTAAAACAGCTGATAGACTTGAAGCAGGTTAATTATTTCACGTCAGGCCCACATGTTATTTCTCATCCCTCTTTGACAATACGTCTTCCATATTCTCTCTCACTGCTGCTGGTGTTTGTTCAGGGTGCAAGCCTTGCTGAGGATGAGATCTGTGGGTGAATTAAATCTCTCTGCCCCTGTTACAGTGCCCTGTGACACGTCGCTGCTAGCAGGATATTGCTGGCTGTGGTACCGAAGGCAGAGATGAAGAATACATTTATTTTGAGACTAAGACCTTTAATAACTTCTTCCAAAAGTCTTAATTTCTGCAACGGTGTGGAGGCCAGATGAATGTGGCTTTCAGCTAAATCCCATCTTAGGGATAGTCCAGAGTCAGCAGCTCCCAGACCTTCATGTGCCTTATGGACTCCTTAGGGAGTTTTTCTCCATGTGGAAGTGCCTATACAAGGAATGTCCAAGGACGTTCTTTGTTTGGCAGGTATTTAATTTGTATCTCACTCTCCTAGATGTGTCTTGAGGAGAATTTCCAGTTATGTGCTCAGGTTAAAAAGAAACAAAGAAAAATCACCTCTGCGGTACTGCAAATTCACATGGGTTTCTGACACCTCAGGTTTTTTTCTTACAGCTCCATAAAGCACAGAGAGCATATATAGATACGCTTATTCCTGTTATTCCTGAGCACGTCCATAGCCTTAGTTTCTGCCCTAACTACATACTGTGCTGCCATTTAGTGGGACAATATATTCATTATTGATGGCAGAAGATGCTGGCACACGTACAGATAGCCACAACACAAAAAAGCAGCTTGGGATGCTCTGTGTGGGCTTTGGTCCATGCCCATTCACTTCTCACTTCTGGATCTGAATGGGCAGCAAACAAAAAAAGGAAAAGCACAACCAAGGTTCTTCTTATGAGCACTCCCCACTCCTGTTTATCTGATTCCAGCAATGATAAAGAGCTTTGAGAAGCAGAGCATTGTGCTCCTGATCATTCACACCACACGTACACAGCATCTCTGCGGTGTGTGACTGCATTATGAAGTGTTCACTCACGTCAGGTTAAAAACAAAATAGGCAAAGCACAGGATGTTTCTGTGCAGTTTCTGCTGCTGCCAAGGTGGGGAATTGTCATGAGAGGGCTGGAGACGGCAGCCCACCTGCTGCACAGGGATGGAGACATCCCATCAGCCAGAGCTCACACCGCTGCTTCTCCCGCTCTCTGCTGGAGGTTTCATTACTGTCATTGTGTACATGAATTTTTCATTTAAAAATGACACTTTATAATAGGCAGCTTTCAAAAAAGCCATTTTCTGCGACTCTTATGGGCTCAGAATATTAGAAAGTCCTTAACTTTGCACAGAGGGAGAAAATGTTTCTGTCTGATTCGGCATCACAGAGGTTATTTATTTCTCCTTAAACAGAGAAACAGATGGAATGACTGCCTTCTCTGTGAGGAGATGCAGCTGTGCCTCCTTGGATCACCTCATCCCCTCCATCAGCACAACGGTTTCACGATCCTTTCATTCTGTTTCTCGTTCTGTTTTAACCTCGGTTTGGTGACTTTCTATTGCACAATGACCACAATTAGGATTGTCAATTGAGATAATAAACAATATTTTTTGCAATTCTCTAACAGCCTCACAGGATTTGAAAGGCATCTGAAGAGCAAAATGATTATCTTAACACCATCTTACCCTAACTTGCTGAAACTGTAAGCAAGTGACAATACAGGTAACAACAGAATAATCTCTCCCAACATTCTTTCTTACTACGATTCTAAAAGAATTGTATCATTTAGCTTCTGTATGAAAGGAAACAAGAAGTGGGTCATTGTACTCACCTGTGTTGAGCACTATTCACAAATGCATTAGAAATCTGCTTTTCCTAGTCCATGTAGGACTGGTTATATCACTGTCAGGAAACCAGATAACCAAGCACTTGAAGTCATTTAGGTTTGTTTTGGTTTTAAAAGAAAACAAACCAGACTTACTGAATTATGCTGAATTTTCATTATGAAATCAAAACGTCAGTCATATTTTAAACCGTCTAGCAATAGAATTTTAATTCCTCAGTGCAGCTGCATTGTCTCAGTCTCTTCTGCTGTGCGTTGCCATTCCCCCTTGCACACACAGCTCATTTTAACATTAACCCCACAGCACCAGTTGCAGTCAAGTGGAGCACTCGAGCAGCAATCATGTTGGAACATAAAAGCCCTCTGTTACCTCAGTTTTCTCTCCTTAGTTTAGAAATAGTGCCCTCTGACCATTTCTTGCTATATTTTTCATTGTTTTCCCTATCTTGTGTTTGTCTTTATACATCAGTGCTTCCTGCGCAAAGACAGATAATCCAATAATGCATAAGTGGCTGGAGAAGAAATGCAAAACCATGGGCATGCTCAGTTTCAGGACAAAACAACTGTCAACAGCATCTTTGGCTAAATCAGCTTAGCAGAAAGCATCTCACCTAAGCTGAAGCTGCTACTATATCACATACCTGGTAATGCATTAATATATGCATGATGTAATCATATATTTCTCCAGCAAGTCGGTTTTCTGGTCTCCAGGGAATAATAACAAACTGAATTCCTAGCAAGGGTACCAGGATTAAAGTGGCTCTGACAGCTTTCATATACATGTTGGACTCAGCACGGTGAGTGTCTCTTAGCTTGGTCACCAAAACTCGGACAATGTTGAGCAAAAAGAAAAAATTGACCTGCAAGAGCAAAGACATCAGAGCTGAAAGCATTCAAATTAAACAGACCTTCGAAATAAAAATATGGAGCGCGTTAACGGCAGTGAAAGGCAACTTTCTAGCTTTATTGTAGCTCGTAATGGGCAGCTCCTTGGAAAGTAGCTCGGATGTCTCTGGAAAAGAGATGCTAAGCTGCTCTACACGGGGGCCGGTTAGCTCAGTCCATTGAGCGTGGTGCTAACAATGCCAAGGTTGCGGGTTCGATTCCCGTTCGGTCCCCATGTGTTGCCTGATCTAGTCGAGAGGTGGCGTCCCTGGCGACAGGAAGGCTGGATTAAAATGATCTCTAAGGTCCCTTCCAGCTTAGGCCATTCTATGATTCTATGTTTCAGGCACGCAGGGGTCACTTTTAGGAAGCACTGGCTGTTCTGACACCAATGCAGAGAAATTTGGGATTTCCAGGGAACAATTAATCCAATTTTTATGTCTGAAGTTTAAACGAACAGACGAGTTGTCCCCTAGGAGTCACCACATCTCCCTTCTGAGTGTGAAGGTCCCCGGGGCATCCCGCTTCAGGCTGCACTGCCATGTCTGCAGCCAGCTGAGACAAACCCCGGCGTGTCCCTGCTCATCTGGGACCTAGGGGTGCACACAATTTCGCTGAGAAAGATGCTCCAGCTGACACCATCCAACATTTCAGGCTGGTGCATGAGCCGAGGACTCAGCTGCTCCTGAGAGAACCCTGGGCCACCCCTTGCCTCGACCAGACAGCAGAGCTACCCTACCCACAGGCACAGGTTAATGCTATCAAACACCTTCTTCTCTCCCCAGTGTACCCAGATCACTCTTTTCCGCTTTGTTACAGTAGTATCAGACACCTATAATTCAGAATTTCAATAGATCTTTTTTTTTCCCCCCCAGATGATTATTTAAAGCAAGTATGTAAGCTGCATAACTTACATGGATCTTTCAATAGCCCAAATTCCATAGATACATCAGAAATTTCAGTTGAATCTTTCAGAACAATAAAATATGAATCAGTAAGCTTTGGCAAAGCATTTCATCACTTCTTAACCACTGAGAGACCTTTCAACTGTTTTACATTTGTGCTCTACTGGAAAAAAAGGAATAATAAATGACTTCTGAGGTCCCATTCAGCATTAAATCTGAACCTGATTCTCCAGCCTGCTCTGACATTACTCACTCTGCCTAACCTTCGCTTTTAGGATTTCTGGGAGTAACTGTGAAAAGTGGAAAAAAGACTTAAAAAAGGTAAAAATCCTCAGCTACTATGAGTCAGTTTGTCACTAGGGGATTTTTGTAGCAATTCATGCAGGACATTCTGCAGACATTGACATCTTCACAGGAAAAATAAGACTGGATACGGCATAACCACAAGCCAGAAATTATAATGCTTTATTTGAAAACAGTTAAAGATTTTTCTAGAAAAAAAAAAAAGGTCTGTTTTCTTTGTGGCTGGGATGTACAGACTTGGAGCACAGTGACAAACATAAAGGTTGGATGACCCCTCCTAGGAGTTCGCTGGCAGAAGGAACCAAGACTGAACCAGTAAAGCCACAATAGATAGGATTCCTACTCAGACATCCCAGTTCGGTCCCTTCCCTGAACTAGTTCCTCTCTCTACCTTTGGACCACACCAGTTCAGTGAGGAATAAAACTCGTGCTCTCCCAGTGACAGTAGGAGAGAGTGATTTTCAACAGCAGTCAGGGATTCCGTTTGCTTCAAATCATGGCTCTTTACTGGGAGGTCTTGTTTTTGAAAAGTGATGAGAACCTGCCCTTGTAACACAGAGTAGAGGAAACCTCTAGCTACTTCTGAGTTTTGACTAAAATACTTAAAGTGCAGAAACTTCCGTATGCATTAGCAGCACTTCTAAAATAATTATTAAACTGTTGATACCAAATAATATTCTTACCAATAGAGCTGCCATTACAGGTCCATGAACAATATAGAGCAAGTGCGTGTCAACGCTCATCCAGCAGCTGGAGGGGAAACACGCCATAAAATTTATTATTAACTCAAGTAAAATGTGTTACACAGATAAATAATACTAAATTTCTTTGAAACCAGACATGCTACTCACTTGTCGTTGAAGTATCTGGCTCTCGCAACAGCATGAATAGATGCTGGCACTAAAGGAAACCCTGAAATGATTGAAGTTATACATCAGTTTTGGGGGTTTTCTACCTTTAATTTCACACTTGCTAGTGTCACACACACTAACTAATGTCTTTTTACCTGTAATTTCACACTTGTTGGTGTCACACACACTGACCAGTCTTTTGTCCACAAAACACATGTATATGACGTCACAGCTGTTTGGGAAAGACCTGCAACCCCATCACACTCGGGGCCCTTAGCGTGGCCTCGATGGTGAGATGCAGAAGGGAAGCAGGTCCAAGGCAGGCCAAAAGGAGAAGCAAAGCCAGCGGGCTGTGCCCTTCTGGGGTGTCACAAATCAGCTGCCAGGTCCCCTGCGCTGCTGGGGCTCGTGCGGGGAAGTCTGTGAGCAGGCAGTGTGGGAGGGATGCAGGGATCACTCGGTTCTCAAGGGCTCACGCGGGGAAACCAGGGACACTTGTTAAAACCACGCAAGTAATTGCTGAGCAAGAGCGAGGCAAATAAACCCGCATGCCAGATCATGGAGCAATGAACAAGAGAGCGAGGAGTCGTCCTTCTGGATCCCAAGGCAAGAGAAAATGTTTGGAGATAGGAGGTTCTTCTGAGGCTCCGGATTTGTGATACTTTCTGCAGGTTCTCAGACTCTGTGCAGTCAAGTCCACCCCATCCCCATGCCCATCCCCATCCCAATCCCCATCCCCATCCCAGTCCCCATCCCCATTATCTCCATCCCCATCCCCATGCCCATCCCCATTGTCCCCATCGCCATCATCTCCATCCCCATCCCCATCATCCCCATCCCCATGCAGCTTTATCTCAACAGGGAGTGGAGCTGTGGACACCTTAAATCCACATCTCCTGATTTATCTGTGAAGCCTCAGGGGAGGCCACTGCTCTGACAGGAGCAATTCTGCACGGGGCCAAAGGCTTGGGAACACACCACAAGCTGAAAGCCTCAAATTCTTACTTCCAGCCTGACATTAGGAGTGGCAATCTGGTCTAGTCTTGCTCATCTTTCTCCAGCTTGCTTGTATGTTGTGGCCCCGTTCAACAGGCTAAAGACCTGGAATTGTGCAGTCTGCACTGTAATAGTGACCCCAATTTATACAGCCTTGCACATACGGTCAGCTGGACGGCAAAGAGATGATCTACTGCCTTGTCTGCCCCGTGCAGAGAGCTTTGTGGACACCTCTGGTGTTACTGCTGCCTGTTCCCTGTAAACCACAGACGTTTCTTCTGAACTTTGGATATTACATAATTATAACTAAAAATGTGTGAAAACGTCCTGCTGGTCCTGTGTTTAGTCGCAGAGGGCAGAATGTTGTTTCTTTGGGTATTAGTGATTTCATAAACATTTTTAGAAGACTCAGAGAGTCCTTAGTCAATTCTGGGCAAGCCTTACCTCAGAGCACAGCCCAGCCAATGCTGGACTGAGAATAAGGTCCAAAAAGTATGTAAATAGGAAACTCTGATGTCTCTAGGTAATTTTAAGCAACAGCTACTTATTCCACTGCCAGAAAAAATTCTTACTGCGGTTTACCTACAGAGGACAATGCAGCTGTGGGAGAACAAACTGGATTGCCTCCTCCTATATCGCTAGAAAATGATTACTTGGCCTCTGGCTGCAGAATGCCTTTTTTGGGTGATGATGCATGGCAGAACAACAAAGAGCTCGGAACAGAAAGAGGGGAGCTTCCAGCCTCAGAGTGAGTTTATGGGATTGACAGCTTGAGAAAACCCTTTTGGTTTGGAAACGGATCAAGTCTGGGCCAGTTTTGTTGACAGACAAATTGAAGCACAATTTTTAAGGGGCCTTTCTATAATAGCAAAAATTATTCATCTGAAAGCTCTGTCCTGGAGTATCATGAGGAGAGTGCTGCACATGATGCCAAAGGACCTTTTTATTCTGCTAAATGCATTAGCCTCCAACGTTTGGCTCAATAGACTCACAGCAAATCTTAAGAACGCGACGGAAAATTTTCATTAGTCACTTCCAGGGTAAGAATCTCATGACTGTCTACCGCTCAGATTTCCAGCTGCAGGCTGGATGGACTCTTGTAGGGCTACATGTTGCTCTTCTTTTGTAAAGGGCCAAAAGGCAGAGAGTTAATAAGAAGCAGAACACTGAGGTCTGCTGGGTCTTGATGGCATCACTCCTGGGGTCCCACCAACACGTGGTGAGCAGTGAGTAAAACAGCAAAAAGTCTCATTCCAGTCATCCCAAGAAAAGACACAACATATTCTTTCAGGTCATGCCGGGTCTTTTATGGCACAAACGGGCAATTAGGCTTAATTGCATTTCCAGCTGAATTTGGAAGGCCCTCTCGTTCACCACTGTGTAAATAAATGATCCTCTTTTCACTTTTATGGGGATGGAGCTCCCTGCCACGGCCAGCCAGAGTGAACTGTAGCTGGATGCACACATGTGATATTGTTTTCTTGACCTGCATAAGGGTGATTTTCTGACCCAGTGAAACAATAACAAATGAGAAATGACATCCCCAGCAGCTGTTCCCAAAGAATGGGTCATATGAAGGCATCAGTCTTGAAATACATCTGTCCATGTCAGATTCCATTCAATCATCTCAAGTCTTTTGTAGATGTGCTTTATATTTGCTCAGATTTTCATTTTTCTTTAAAAGCTATTTTACAAATGTCATTAGTGATTTTTCAAAATAGAATAATCGAGATCTCCTTGCACAGGGATCACTTATATCAATGAATAATGAGTAACTTCACCTTGTGTTGGACATTTACCTTGATGTTTTTAATTGCAATTCAGAGCACAAGCTGCTCTGGTTGTGCTGCACTGCCCTTTGGAGAAATGTAACTCTCTCCATTGATTAACATAGCTGGATGGTTAAAGTCAGATCATGTGACTCCCACTTCTGGAATCAGCGGGATTACACTGATTTATGCAAATTTAAGGGCTTGCCAGATAGCCCTAATCAGATCAATTTGCTATTAACAACTTCCACCTTAGTTAGGAGGTGCTCATGATCATTTTCGGTTTTGCGGAAGTATTCATTCCGTCTCACTAAAAAGGCTGCACACTTCATAGCCAAGAGTTGTATCTGTTTTTATTAACCTTCTCCTTTTCCAGATATCATCATCCTGTTACCACAGCCACCACTCTAATTATTTGTTGGGCAGTAAAGCAGATACTGATGAGTATCTTATCCGATAACTTCACTGAATTACCCACCACGATGCTGGTGCCACTGTCAGCTAGCTCATAAGCTGTGACTGCCGGCTAGCTTTCCCAGTTGCTTTAAATTGCACTGCCTAAATTTATTACCACCTGTAAAAAAAAAAATGCTTATGATCATTTTCCTCTTGCATAATTGGTTATGGAATGAGCCAATTTTGTGAAGGCTTTTGCTGCAAGACATGAAAACGGAAAAAGCTTTATCTGGAAGGAAACATTTAAAATGCCTCTTCACACAGGGCTGCCATTTCAAAAGCAGAGCTCTGTCAGACTTTCATATATATTCAGCTATTCTGAACTACAAAACCTGTATGACAGCACAGCTGCTTGCTCCAAGAGGGCTCACCTAGTTGGAGAGTCAAAATCCAGGAACGCGGACTCAATTTAGGGTTCTTCAGGAAGGCTGTCTTCATTTAAGAGTCAATGCTGTTCAACCTACTTTTAATTCAAGAGCATGACAGGCCCCTCTCTTTTTAAAAATGACACCACTCTCATTAGAATAAAAAGAGTGCATGATGGCATTCTCATTGAAAGAAAGAAAAAGGAAGGTAAGTTCTTACAGGCCTGGAAACTGTTATCTGTCACTACAATCCATATAAACTAGAAAACTGCTAATTTTCTGGGTATCTAATGGAGGTATCCAGAGAGCACTAAGTCTTACACTGTAAGAGGAATGCAACTTATCAGGATCTTAAATGAAAATCCAAATAGGGGAAGAACAACTTTCCACTGTTACTGCCTATTTAGGACCTGATAGTGGTTGAAGTAGGAGTTTTAAAGATCTTCAGAACACTTAGAACTGAGTAATTTTCCTCTGATCTAATTAATTCCTATTTTTTTCTGTTCTTCTCTGCAGCAGGGCAATTTTTCATTTTCCAGCTGTAAATGAAATAACAGTGAGCAAGTATAACATCTCCAAAGAGGACGGAAAATACAGAATGAACCCCATCTGCTTCAGACTGGGATTGTGAGAGATGAATCCAAGTGAGCATCCCTAAGTGCAGTGAGAAGACAGATAAAGGTCCATCCGCTGCTGCTTTTCTGCACCAGTGCTTTCAAGATACTGCCTTGCCAGGAACTGCAATGAGGCCAGAGATTCAGGGTTCCCAAACTGGGAATAAGCTCTTGATAACTATTTTCCATCAACACTGATGTGGACTGGATTAACAAAGTGATTTAAATGTGAGAGAGACTGCACTCCACTGTGATATATTGGTTGTATTTATATGGGCCAGACAGTCCAAAGGATAAACACATGCTGTTGCTACTAATTAAAAAGTAAGGGAACCCTTAGTGAAAACAGAAGATATCTGCATATTTGGAGCTGGAGGACCAGCCCTAGTCGTGTGTCCTTGGGCAATGTGCACGTGCCTACCTTTGGTTTGCATCCACAGTGCACGGGTTTGTAACCTCTCTGAGAGAATATCCTTGAGATTTGCTTACTGACACGTGTCTGCTTCTCTGAAATGCTTTAGAGATCATGGTTTTGGACAAAATCAGCCCTGACAGCAGACTGATTATCTACTCCTGTGTAGGTGAAAGTCAATCTTCTCCTTTTAAACATTTGCCAAAACGTATTTGTTACTGGATTTACTTCCAGACAAATTCTAGTTCTTCTTTCTGCATGCTGTGTTTTTTCAATTTGGGAAACATGGATACTGATTCTTCCTCTTCTCCATCACAGAAAAAATATACTTTTATAGGCACCGTCACAGATTACTAGTTTTGCACATAAAGTGGCAAAACCAGACAACTTCTATTGAGAAAGAGCTATGTTTGGACAGAAATCTATTTCTCTTCCAAATCTTTGCTTAACAAAACTTAAGCACGCCTTTCAGCAAATCCCAAGATGCACAAATAATGGATGCTGACTCCTGCTGATTTTTGTATATCTCTACACCCATCCAAATAAACTCACTCCCATTTAGGACCCAAGAACTCAATCGTAAGCTATGATCTAGCAGTTTAAACAAGCAATCCAGGTGTGCCAATGCTGGAAGAATTCAAACATCTGAAGGAAGTGTCCACTACAATTGCCTTGCCACACAGGACAGCACACCTACCCCAGCCCAGGAGGTAATACCAGTGCAAACGCTGCTCCTCAGCAAACACCGCCACCACAATCAGCGTGTGAAGATAAATGCCTTCGCAGAGCATCCAGAAGTAGTTGCAGCCCAACATGTACTGATGGAAGAATTGCAGCACTTTGCAGCTGACCTGTTAGACAAGGGAGATAACGTCACACACTTGACCAGCGTTTTGCATTTAAGCACGAAAAGACAAAAGTGGCTGCTAAGCTTTGAGAAAGGAAAAGTGGAACAGAAATCCCCAGCTCCTGCTGGGTTCGTTCAACACCTGTCAGGGACAGGGATTTTAAGCTCTTACAAATGAGATGAATGGAGCAAACAGCCCTCACAAAACTCAAAAAATGTATGATAACAGCACTCCAAAACCTACCATGTAACAAAAGGACTGAAACAAGCAACTTGTTCTAGATGAACAAGAAAGGCTGTAAAGAAGACAGTACCTTGGAGCTCCAGTCTGACTGATTTATTTTACTTTTGACCAAACTGTTCTACGGTTTCTTCAGCTCTCCCACCTGAGCAACAGCCACTCTTTAAACTTTTTTTTATTTCTGGCGATCCATTTTTTCTGGTCACCACACAGGGTGGAGTGGACAGTCACATGTTTTTTCTGCACCGTGTCTGAACAGTTCTTACACAGGTATGCCCCAAAAGCATTGTACAGTCATTGTAAAAGGGTAAAAAAAAAAAAAAGAGAGAGAGAGAAGAAAAAGAAAGAAGTATTTGCTTATTTTTCTGTTGGCAAATGTGTTCACTAAGGTCTTGAATCATCCTTGGGCTGTTTTTCACAGGTGTATGTCAATATGTTTCTTCCTTCCTCAGCATTTGTGTCTTTCCTGTACCCTCCACACGAACTACCACTTATGGCTTTAAAAATAAAACCTTTTAGGGTAATGGTCATGCAGACAGCTCACAACTCTTTTCAGGAATTTAATCACTTCTTACACAGTAAGTAAAAGTAAGAATACCACTGACAAAGCATGAAAGATGGGTGTGATTAGTACTTAGATCCGTATCACATTAATTTGAGAATGGATCTGAAAAAGTTAGCACAACGAGGTTAAGCACAACAACCCGTTGAGGTGAATCATGTAAATTCATATCAATAGAACCACAGCAAAAATCAGTGTTTGCTATGGGTGAGCTAACAGGTGCAGGGTGTTCCATCTGTGGCCAAGCGATGCAGTGGTGATGGTTTCCTGTGATGAAAACAGAGTGTTCCGCTTAGGTCGGAGCAGGTAAAAGCGAACCTGTTACTGGTGAGAACTGGACTCACAGATGGTACAAATAAAACACAGCAAGTGTAACCAACATCTTGGTATACATCAGTCTTAGCTGGAAAAACTGCAGGACTAGTAAGATTTATGGAATATACATTCTTACAGAAACAAGTCAAATAAAAACGCACAATGAAACAGAGGCAAATCTTCCACCACTTCCACACTTAATAACTGACCGATTGTTAGATATGAGACAAAAACTCTCGCAAACGCCTCGGCTGAGATATGGAATCTCAGTGTATGCTTCCCATCCAAACGATGCTGGAACCGTTTCACAGAGAAGGAGTAAAATAACTTATTCTCCTCTTACAAGAAGGGGCTAGAACTGGGGTGTGTCTACGACATCCTGCCGACTCTACTGGTGTATTACAAATACTGCCAAAGGGGTCCCAAAAGCCCAGCTGCCCACAGAGGACCCTGCCATCGCAGAGCACTGTACCTGGCACGCCACACTCCTCGGCTAAGCCAGCAGCCTCTCACCACGTGTCTTTGCCATTTCCCTGGTACAGCTCTCCCTGGTTACCATTTAATAGCTGGCAGACAGAAAGCTGCAGCATTAATTATGGTCAGTACCAGTTAGGGCAAATCAAACCCAAACAGTCAGACGACATAAACCCCAGAACACTACCTTGAACAACAATAACAAAATGTAGCACAGAGTAAACTGCTAATTGGTTTTGGGCAGGTCTTCCTAGTAATTCAGTCAGAGTAAATGGCCGACTCAGTTTTGGCACAGGAAAGCCGCACAGATTCCTGTGAGTTCTTGTTCCCGCGATGGTGTCCTGCACTGAGGAACTCAGGTTGGCAAGTTGGAAGTTTGTGTTTTACACCTGTCCTTGCCAGCTCCCTATGGAAAGCCACTTGGTGTGCATAGCGAAACCCCTCTTTTCAAATGCCTCCAAGTGACATTTCAAAAAATTGTCAAAATCAGGCCAACTAAGATCATCAATTTTAAACCAAGCCAGCTATATGGACCATCACCACAGCCATGCCCCTCTTTGTTTAAAGGGAAATAAAAATATTTGACCTCCTTAGTCCGATTCCTCTTCACCTCTGTGAACCTCCCCAGTAAAGCATCCTCCTCAAGGAGAGTTTGTACAGCTTACCTCAGAGGCCAGACACAATTTATTCAAATGAAGTTTGAAGGCAATACAATATATTCTCAGCCGTTTTTAACTTGGCATTTTAAAAGAGTAGTTTTAAGTTTGATTACTGATCTGCCTTACGCGTTTGTTTGTTTGTCTGTTTGTTTTTTTTCTGGCTATTAGGACACTATTCTATGAAAATATTCCTAAGTTCCAAGTATCCATATGTTACACAAATAAGCAATAAAAAGACTTTCCAAAGCAAGACAGTGCTCAGTATTGTAGCTGTAAATCACTGGCTATCAGGACGTCATACCACCATACAATATATCTGCTATGAGTCATCCATTAAATTGTGTTCCAGTCAGAAACCTGGCACATGGGGGCTTGGGCTAAGATTAATGTTTTAATATACTTTTAAACCATTTACAGAACAAAATGTACACAGCCCCTCAGAGGGATCCAAGGTTTTGTGTTACAAGAAAGCAAAATATGAAATTCAACAATGGGGGATATTTTTAACATCATCCCTGTCCACGTGTAACCTGTAGCGAAGCTGCCAGCCCAGAATTAGGCATTTCTGGGCAGGAATTAATACGGCTACCCCGGCACATCCTTGAGCCCTGGCTGCTGTAGCCACTGCTCTCCCCAGGCTGCAGCTTTGAACTCTGCGGGGCGCAGCTCCTGCGGGGTGCCTGGCTCATCCAGCACCCCCAGCACGTGGTGCCCACCGGCCCCTCGCCCGCAGGATGCGCCATGGTCAGCATGTGAGGGTATGAGAAGAAAATGCAGAGCCAGCACCCCCAACCAGCTTGGGTTTTGAGCCAGGGTGGCTGGAGGGAGGCAGCTTTTTTGGGAAGGCACGGTAAGTATGGGCCTGGCTGATGGAGGAGGGCAACGAGGCCATCAGAGAGGGGCCCCAAGGAGGAGAAAACAGGAGCGGTCAAGATAGCCTAAAAAATAAAATAGTACAGGTAAAACTTGACTCACTGCTTGTTTGGACTGGAAACGATGTCAGCGTGCTCACGAGATCTGCTGCCATCTTCTCCCCACGTGGGAGGTAATCCCTGATGAAATGGGGTGAGAGCTTCAGTCATTCCAGGCACCTCTCCTCCGCCGTTGCACCTGAGCAAGAGTGACTGGGCACATGAGGATGGGGCAAGGCAGAGGCTACTCAAATGTACATTCATGTGGTGCCTTCACTGATTTTTGCAGCTCTGGGCATGTTGTCATGCCCTGAGACGGGCTAGTTTCAAGCCTACGTGGAGTTAACAGCCAACTGTCCTTACGAGGTGTAAGATCTCCACCTGCAGAGGCATCTCCTGGGGATGAGGTGCCCATACAGCTTGGATGCCCTGGGTATAACCACTCTAGCACTCAGCTGAGTGCTCCAGGGATTTTCTAATGATACGACTGGGATCTGTGACACTAAACATAGACACCTGATTTGTCTCTCCTGCTGTGCAGAAAGAACAGGAGTTCATTAGAGGAAGCCACATCCATGCAGCACAGCACAGAAAGGCAACTCTCAGCCTTTGCACTTGTTGATCTGACATTTAAGAAGTTGCTACTTGACATTTTTCCATGCCTGCATTTTTAGAGGCTAATGACATATCATCTGCCTTTCAGTCTCCTAGATGTATGGATTGCCCAGGTCCCACCCTGCATTTTCAGGTCATTTTCACTTTCTAGCTACGAACCTCTCCCACCCCTTGAGGAAAACCAAAAGGAGAAAAGATAAAAAGCCTCACTAAAGCATGGAGAATTCAATTAGTGACAGGTTTCAGTCACGCACAACTCCACATTGTTGAAAGACTGGTAGCTTTTCAGTGAGGGTAAAATAAGCACACCTTTCCCGAGCAGCAGTTCGGGAGGCATGTCACAAATTTTAGCCAATCTGGGGTGGATTCACTCGTTTTGTACATAGGCAGCACGTGCTTTGCTGTGACAGCCTCCTGTAAAAACCTCAGTGCCTGCAGATGGTCACAGATGGGAGAACTGCAGCGGACGACAGTCAGACCAGGGATGCTGAGGTTTTGCTGATTTTGAAAACAGCTGTCCCGGGCGTGCTCACTTCTCACTGCCACGGTGGCAGAGCTTTAGGGTCCAGAGATGGTGCAGGTGCACAGTGATTAGGCAGACTGACAGCTTAAATCAGACTTTTCACAGAGACATTTGGATCTCCAGTCTCGTCTGTGTGCTGGGTGTTCAGCCTCCATCCTTGCCATGGCTGGAGTGAGGGTCTTCCTCAGCTGAGATGAAAAGATGCAGCCTGAAAACCTTGGAACAAGCCCCAGGATCTGGTATCTTTAGCTTTGGGACAACAGTGCGTTTTGCAGCACAAAGCCCCTTCTGGAGGAGAGGGCACTCCACCTCCTGGGTAAGAGCTGCCTGTAGCCAAAACACAACCTGACAGAGCCTGGCTTATCTGACATGAAACACGCTGGGACTGGCCCTCGTGAAAATTGTCACCCTTCCCTTCATGATGCTGCAGCAGTTTTGAGAAGCCTGAGCCTACTACTAAGTGCTGCTTTCAAAGAAGAGCAAGCAACTGATACCCAGACAAAACAATCCCTGAGGAAAGTAAGATGTGGAAATTTGTCCCAAAATAAATACTTATTCTTAGAATCTTGCCCTCTTCCCCCTCTCCCCCTCCCTCATGGCAGCTGTTAATTTGTGCTTTCCCATTGAGCCAGCAACCATAATAACTGTTGAGAAAGCTCAGATCCTTCTCAGACTGACTTCTTTGCAGCCCGGATTCAGTTGTGCCACATAAACAACAAACACTCTTCACAGAAGTGTCATTTATGAATGCTGTGAATGTCCTTTAATCATCCATCCTTCATAATCTGGGCATGGCACATCACGTCAGATCAGTGAATCAGACATCACCGAGATTACATGGTGCCTTGTTTCCTTCATTACTTTGAGAGTTTTGAGAATATAAACAAGAATATAAAGACCTTGGGAAAAATGATGGGAATTGCTGCTCTGCTTCACGCCATTTACACCCAGACAGATCTGTCTCAAAATGAATGCAGATATTATTCCAGCCCGAAAATTTGTGAGAACTCTCTGAATACGGCTGATTCTGAATTCACAACCTCCCTTAGTCTGCATTAATCTCACTGAACCTTGGGGTTTTTTTGTTTCGTTTCATTTGGGTTTCTTTGTTTGTTTGTTTTTCTTAAAAAAAAAAAAAGTTAAATGATTAGTGACTACCCTGGTTTCTGTTTCAAAAGAGTTTGTGACTCCTGTGTCCCGGTACAGCCTTTGCTATGTCAGGGAAGAGCTTGTGTCACTGCAACACGTGCTCTTCTCTGCGTCACTGGTGAAAACCAAAGACAAGACAGGGAGCTGTCACAGGGAAAATGGGATGGGAGATGTGAACCTATCTTCATGTATCTGCTCAGGCAAAGGAAAACTAATGGGATTTGTGATTATTTACTTGTAGATGTCAAATATTATTCTGAGGTACCTGCAAAAACTAAAGCATAGCCTCAGTCCTTTGCCTGTAAATGATGATTTAAAGGGTTTGGTTCACTCACACTCTTTTGCTCCCTGTTTTACTTTGGAGCTGAACAAAAATATGCCAGAAGTTAATCACCGAACCCGGTGTGGTGGAAAAACTTTGACCCAAAGAGAGCTTAGCAGGGGTGTAACTGGAGACTGACGTTGGCCTCTTTGACTCACACAAAAGCAATACATTTTCTTCTCTCCAGGCCAACCTTGCCGAGCCAGTTCGTCCTACTAAAGTCGACACACAAATAAAATATGCAAAGCCAAAAAATCTGCACAATTTGTAAATTCACAAATACACACTGAGCCTGCTCTGACCAAGCCTCATTCCTACACCTGAGGCGGCAGAAGGACAATGTCTTAAACTGCCAGTGGGCCCTTCCAGATGAAGTGCTTCTAGGCAAGACGGGGTCGGTTAGCTCAGTCAGTTGAGCGTGGCGCTAACAACACTAAGGTCGCAGGTTCGATTCCTCTTCGGTCCCCATGTGTTGCCTGATCTAGTTTTGAGGGGTGGCGTCCCTGGTGACAGGGAGGCTGGATTAAATGATCTCTAAGGTCCCTTCCTAGACCATTTTATGATTATATGATGGCAGCCTTCGCAGGAACACTGACTCTCTCCTCACACAGAAGATGCACTAGAAGATGTAGGAGACAGGGCTGCTAGGCATTGGCCAGTAATGGTCAACTAACAGGTTAGAAATTTAGTCTTTGATTTCTTTTGCATCACCCTAAACCAGCTTTGACTCATCTCTTTGGGGCTAAACTGGCTGCAGAGGCTGCTGTAAGCAATCCAGTGGAAGCAGCACAAGGGAACAGACGTACTAAGATGAAAAACTTCAGAGATGCTTTAAGGGTGACAGTAAAGCTCTGGAAATAGTTACATTAATAAAGAATCAAATTAATTTAACAAGAATGGAGCCTCCTGAAGCTCTACCCTGAGCATAATACATGAAACAACTCAGAGGATCAAAGAGCCTTCTCCTGTGTGGAGTTCCACCTCTGCTGCTTCCAGGGCCGGCTGCACCACGGGCACTGCCAGGACGGCCGAGGCAAACACAAGTCACATGAAATAGAAGTCTGGCCATTCATCTTCACTTGTATCAGCTATGAGCCTCTCGTTTGAGAGAAATATGTTTTACAAAGCCTCAGGCTCTGTCAGTCTACATCAGAAGGAACGGAAAGCAACAAGAGAAGGTAACATTTCTATGGTAAAAACTCCTAAAATCAACAGTGTTCCTGAAATGCTGTGGATCTCCTTTTTTTTTCTTGGCTCTCATTCCCTCTCTACTCCTTTGAGAACTGGGGAAGCCACCAGTATGGTAACCTCATAAATCACAGTAACCACCCTTCAGACACTCACTCTCAGGACAGACACTGCCAGCGGGAAGGGCTGTGCCAGACTCAGCCCAGCCCAGCCCCAACCTGGCCCTGATGGGAAAATGAAATCACGGTGCCTGTAAGAAAACATGGACTGCTCGGGTTCTCCCTTAGCAGCTCTGCTTCTGCACCCACGCAAGAGGGGCTACAGATCATTTGGACACTAAGGCAAAGATTAGCTCTGTGGCAGAAAGCTGGGACCTGACAGCGAGACTGCCTGAAGGGGTGCTGGGTCCTTCCTCTTTGATACACCACGGCCGAGCACGACAGCCCACACAGGGCTCTCCCAGGAGCTACCAGTGGAGCACTGGTCCTTGCTATGGACTCTATATAATTAATTAAAATCAAAAGTTTCACATCATACAATGCCAGAAGCAATGGTGAAACTCCTACATGAAAGGTGAAGAGGCGGCAGAGGAGCCTCCAGAAAGAAGAGCACAGGTATCTTCAACAGCACAGGAAAGTGATAAAAATACAGTAAGATCTGTTAAAGACTTTCTGGAAGAGGTTCTAATGACTGAGCCATTACTGACTGGTGACCAAACTTAGTCCCAGCTACAAACATATTTATATTGGTGCCCATGGAGCTGACCAATTATTCAGTTTCTCATTAGCAGAGCTATCCCCCCAGTCATTAGCTGTATCTTCCCCACCAGCACTCAGTATTTAAATTACGAGTTCTGTGGAATACAAAAAATGATAACTACAGATCTCTTGTGCAAGACTGTATTAACAGATAAGACAAGAGTTTTATTTCTGTTTCCAAGGGGTTTAATGGCAAACATAATGCGCTATTCACAGATCACTGTTTTTCTGTGGGTCAGTCTCATTTGAAGGTGACAGAAGATACCCCTTCCAGCAATAGCATATTTAATGCAGTTGCCACTTTAGATACACCATGCAAAAAAAAGAGCTCATGTAACATTTTGCACTACATGTAAAGAAGTGTTTATACGTGTGTCCTGTTTATTTTTATTCAAGTGCCCCTGAGCTATTTCATTGCTCCTTTGCCTCTTGTATGGCCACCTGGGCTCACACACTTCTCTTCCATCATTTCAGATCCAGATAATCTGAGAGAAAGAGAGAGAGAAAATGAAATGACCAGAAAGAAGGGGAAAAAACGAGGTAAACAAGTAAATTAAGAAACATCAAAAAAGTGGCTTGACTTACCATTTTACATGAGCAGAACGATCATCGAAGAGTTTTACTCTCTGCAGCAAGGATGAAGCAAGGATGCAGTAAGGATGCAGCAAGGATGCAGTACGGCCTCTCCTCATGTAAATAATGCTTTGGATTATCTCTCACGGTTTGTGTCTGGATCACAGGGAGAATGTGGGTGACTTGGTGCTAGGGATGAATTTCCTCTCTTGCTCCTTCTGTCTTTTCTCCTTGCTCTTTAACAGAACCTTTTTTCTTCTTTCAGAATTATACAGATTTCTTGACATCCTCATAAATATGTGTTCACTGGAAGCATTTTTCCTACAGTTTTGTATATTTAAAATCTATTGTAAAACTTTAGGCAGGAAAAAAGAAAGAGCAGGATCTATTGGGATGGAAACATTATTTTGCAGGGTAAATACCACCAACTTCATCTCTGTATCTGGCCATTACATAAGGGGTATCTGTGACTGAAATTCCTTCAGATAATTCAGATAATTTACTTCAGGTAATTTACTCCTACTGTCAGGAAGTATCATTCTTAACCCTGAGGTAATGATCTTACTTCAATTTAGGTGTCTAATATAATCTGCCAGCTTTGTATCTTCAAATATCAAGTGTATTTTCATGGCATCTTTTGTATAGGCTACGCATGTATGATGTCATGCAGTAAGGAGAAACAAAACGTGTGATTTTTTAAATTATTCTTCCGCTCTTCTATTTTTTAATCTCCAGATGGTCCCTGGGACTGGTGATGTTTTCTTCAGTCTGTGTGTTTCCTGCTTTAATCAGCTTCCTTAACCAGCACACGTTTGAGAGACGCACGAGTGATCAGATGACATCAGGTGCTAATGCTGAGCTGCTTTCACAAAATCGGAAGCAGAAAAATGAACGGATAAATTGAACGATCTTATTAGAAGACAAGCTGATCAGTGCTGTGACATAACTTGAGAGATTCCCAGGCCTGCCTTAATTTCAGATCAGCCGGGGCCGCTGTAACGACGGCGAGCGCAATGTGATTTGTGTCAGAGAGCAAGCCCAGGGCTGGGTCACTGAGCCCTGCCATGGGTATTTGTCAGCTCAGGGACGGGCACAACTGGCATCACAATCCACGAGCACTGCAGCAAGCTATTGCTTTGATTTACCACCTCCTCAGGAAAAAAAAATGCAGCAAACAGACCTTTTTGGGGCAGCATTTTTTAAAAAAAGAGACATATTTCTTTCTACCCCTGCCCCTCCCAGCATGTGTGCTTGTGAGAAAGGACAGCAAGGTCATCTGTCCCTTCAGGGCCCTTGCTGGGACACGCCAGGTGGGGGGCTCTGACACGTTTGTGCAGATGGGGTGGCTGGAGCAAGTCTGAGGCGTCTTCTTCTTGTACCAGATTCAAAGATTTTTATTGCTCGGTAAAGATGTGAGCAAGGTTGAGTGAAATTCTCAGAATGTGAACCCTCTGTGCATGTGTTACCAGACGGCTGTCATTAGCTGGCGGATGGGAACGCTCGGTTTTGGCACAGCTACAGTCGTTAGGATGGAGAGGGGTCATGCAGTACTTACAGGATCCCTTTTCACAAGGCCTGGGTTAGGCACAACAGCAATGAGGTGGGCAATTGTAAACACGGAGTTCAGTACGTAAGAACAGAACAAATTCTTATGCAGTGTTATTCTTTGACAGCTGAGGCTCCTGAAAAATATGTAGCACAAGTCGTAAATTAGTATTTTTCTTCTGATGTCACTTTAACAAGCTCTTTCTGGCAACAAATCTCTCAAGAATGCCTTTTGGCAAGGCATAATCGGAAAATACATGCCTTGCATCGCAGTCATAACCTCCGACAAATTCTGGGGTTTGTTTTTACACCTGTTTAGCACCACATGCTTTTTAGACCATCCGGCTACATTCTCAGTCCTTGATGCTTTTCTTTATTTCATGCTAATCGAGATTTTAAGTGGTGAAGCAGAACCCTGAGAATTATTAGATGTGCATAATACAAGTAACGAACATCAGGAATACTGTTTTATAACTGACTGGTCCCTGGAGACTCAATTTCCCAAATACACAGATGAAAATTATTTCCTACTCCAGGAATTAGTGGTGAAACAGGATGGGAACTTTGGGCAGGAATCTCCTTAAATTACAGGGGGATTTGGGTTGGTATCTTGCATTTTTCTAACTCCAGCTGAGATCTCAAACCAGAAGAGGTTGTTTTCCTGCTCAGAAGGAGCAGCAATATTTTCGGAATGACTGATTTCAGGGAGGGTAGGATTTCTGCTATTGTGGGTAGCAGAATTTCACAAGAACTCTTGTGACACCTGATCAGGAATGTGCTTCCAGACCTGAACTGTCTTCCCTTCCTAATTCCCACCCAAATCTGTAATGTCCTTCTTCTCTGACCTCTTTCAGCTCTCTTTCAGGCCCTCTCCCTGATACCCTAATCGTTCCATTGTAGTGGTTTTTTTCAAAAAACAAAACCTTGTCACCCCCCACCCTTCTGTATGCTCCCTACTCTGCTTCACTAACTGGTATGCAAGAAGGCAGGCCAGTTATCCATGTATAAACCTTGTGAGTTTTTTGTGTCACTATGCCTCTAGCAGTTGTGCCTCAGAGTTTCAGAGTCTCGTCTGGTTCTCACGGTTCCCCCATACTTCACATTTATTCTACATCTCCTACATTTTCTTTGTCAGAGGTAGATTCTCCTACCCACTCACCCTCGCTTTCGATTTCCTATCTGCACTCCTCTATGGTATCCAGGGTATTTTGACTTCCAAGGTGGTTTTAGCATTAATTTCTTCATAGATCTGCATGGTGAATCTGCCATTTCTTCTCATTCATGAATACAAGGAATACCAATTTTCACCCCCAGCCAGTTATTTTCCATCTCCTACTCACTTGTTCAGTTTTCATATTATTTTCATTCTTTCTACCATGCTCTCCCTTACCTCTGGGGAAAACTCCCAACAAGCTTCCACAAATTATCCTTCCACCCATTATCCTTCTTCACCTTCCTTTAAAAGCCTTGGCAGCAATTAGACTGCAGGTGCATTCAAAACATACCGTCTATTATTCTGGCATATCTAGACTTGCTGTACTCCCCATCTGTCCTTACACAATTGTCTTTGTTTTAAGAATCCAATTGGAAGTGATTTGTAGCTAGGAGTCCCTTTTTTATTTTGTGTTTTATCATACGAGATAATAGAATCTCAGTCTGCAATTATAAAAATATTGCAGTAATGTGATGAGTCATGTAACTGTTGGACATTCCACTTTAGGAATGCTCTATCTCCTGTTTTGAGTTACCATTGCTTAGTGATGCTCATCACTACTGATTCCATCTTTCTTTCCAAAAGTACTGCAACATCTGTGATGCCAGACCATTGTGAATCTTGATACCTCAAACTGAAAGGAAAATAAATCCCTGCCAGGAAAGACTTATGGCAACCTCTGCCAGCTGTTTGCTGCTGCCTCTCCGGTCAAAGGCTATTATACAATCCCAAACCCACGTCTTGCCATCTGACTGACAGTGTGATTGACAGCTTGCCTTCTACTGAAGGTCAAATAATCTATTTCTGTCATGGCCAGATGACAGCAAACAACTGAAGGCAACAGGAACCCTGCACCCGTACAGCTTCATTCTCACATTCTTATGATTGTAGTTTGGTTCCCTCTTTGTTCTCTCATTTTGCAGCGTTTTGTTTTAACTCCCTTCTCTACTTCTTCCTGTAAGCTTTGTGCCATTATTCAGTCATGGAAGGGGAAGGAGAAGTGGAGGAGGAAGGAGAGGAGAAGGTGTGTTACTGTCCTGAAGCTCAGGCACAGGATGCCTGGTTTTCTCAAAGTATTACTTCAGCTGTGGTTTTGTGCTCTTTTTCTTTACTCACATGGGAAGGGGATTCACCACTGAGCAGAGTTTCTAGATATCTCTATATCTGACTCCTGCACGCGGTCACAGTCACTCCTCAGACGATCTCTCTGCAAATCAGCAGAATTCACAACCTGTATTTTGACCTTGTAATCTTACAGACTCGTACAGTCTATGCAAAGTCCAACCATTTGATTTTTCTGTTTCCTCCAACCATTTGATTTTCCTATTTCCTCCAACCACTTGATTTTCCTGTTTCCTCCAACCATTTGATTTTCCTGTTTCCTCCAACCATTTCATTTTCCTCTTTCCTCCAACCATTTGATTTTTCTCTTTCCTCCAACCATTTCATTTTCCTATTTCCTCTGACCATTTCATTTTCCTCTTTCCTAGGCTCACTCTCGGTGAGGCTGATGTTGGCTTAGTCTTTTACTACTCTTCCTCTCTGACAGCCGAGGCACAGTCTTCTAATTGAATATCCCTAAGATTTATGTCAGCTTCTTCTGGCCTCTCAATTTACTAACCTTTCCCAGCCTACATGCACACCCGCAGCCGGGGGTACCTTTCCAGGGGCCAGCGGCAGATGGAAGTCACCTGGGAGAAGCTTTGCGTAACCTTACCAAGAAACTTACTCTTACAAGGCACACAACCTTAACATATCCATAGATAGGCAGTACATATAGATTAAAACAGACCAGAAATAGGCTAAGATGTAAGATTTAGATTAAATAATATAAGGACTCTGAGGCTAGAACTGATTTAGAATTGGCACAAGGTATCAGGAGTTTTGTGGAGTACCTTTCACAGTATATTTTTAAAACAAGGCAACCATCCCCAAATTTATGCAGTTATAGTGCACGTGTAAGCTGGGATGTTGTGTTTGCTATGTGCTGATGGATTCTGCAAATCATAATATATGTGTATCTGCGGCCAAACTCCACACATCTCTCAAATTCCGATACGGAAGTCAATGATATCTCACCACCCAGCACTGCACTCAACCAATACCAGTTAGGTTAGACATATAAAAACTAGGTCCTAAAAGAGTCACAGTAAGTGTTTAAAACTAAATGGTAATGACAGCAAATGCACTGGGTGTACTTCATTAGGATTCCTTGGTCTTACAGGTGACAAAAAGGAGTAGCTGAAAGTTTACACTCAACCCTTGCTTTAAGTTAAGTCTGCAAGATAAAAAATAGAAAAGATGACCAATTTTCCCCTTTTCAGACTTGGAAATTTAAGTGCAACAACATGTTCCAGAAAATGAAAGTTCTATGGAGAATGAATCCTGTTCCTTTTGAAAATAATGCATATATACATTCATGATTTGGCATGAGTGGGATGGTATTGATTTAGAACAATTACTATTTTGCTCACTGAGATCTGAAAAAAAAAAGTACATTTGATGTATTTGTTGAATTTGAGTTGGGAGATTTGAGGGCTTATTTTTGGCTTTCATTTTACTAGAAACATCAACCAAATAAAAATAAACCATAAATTCTGACCTGTATATAAACTAGTCATGCTGGAAAGATAATCCCTAGAAGTACTCTAGGATTCTGGATTGCAAATATGTCTTTGAGATGCTGGAATAGCTTGATGAATACACAAAAGAATATAATTTCTCATTCTACAAGGGTGATGATAAAGAAACAAAAAAATTGTATTTTGGATGTTCATCAAGGGCTCCAAACCATGTGATATTTATTGAGCAGTAACTATTTCTCATACTGCTCTGTTTCCCTGTGTGCAGTGTGGGGAATATTCCTTTGTATCCCTGGAAACCTTTATCCAGGTAATGCTGGAAGACTTTACCTGGCTTTTAGCCTACCTTGCAGTTATCTCCAGATGTGCTCTACTGGTGGTGAGCACCTCCCTGTCTCTGGTCAGGAACGGACGGTCTGGCAATCCGATTACAAGTAAGGCACAGAGCTTTGCTGAAATCGGTAAGATACCATCCCGTCTGGGTCACCACACTGGACACGCTCTGTTTCATCAAGGTATCTGTGTACGGACATTACAACTCTGATTTCTGGGTGTGCTATCCGTCTGGGAAGTTTGCAGTTTATGGTAACGTTTCAGAAGTGAAATACCTTAAAAAGACAGCTCAAGAGCTAGAAGAACATAGCCTATCAAGTTATCATAGCTGTGGGCTGCACTTTTACACCAGTCTTGATAAATCCAACAGCCTGATCTTGGCTACACACCACCAGGAGATGTCCTATTGGTGAGAGGACCCTGTGCTGAGACTTTTTAAGCAGGATTATATATAAAGGCACTCAGAAGAGCTGTTTCTCACTGCCGGGTCCCCTTCCAAGCTTTGCTTTGGTTACCATTTGAGATCCCTCAGGAAAAGAAGAGTAAGAAACACTTACTTGAAATAGAAGAAAATTGCCAAGGAAATCAACAGGGATGTTATAGACAGAGCATGGCCAACGATCGCCATATAATAAAGTATGAACGCCATCTGCAATTTAATAAAAAAAAAGGCAAACAAACAATTTGCAGACACCTGTTTTCTTCTCCCACTTTTGTCAACTTCAAACAAATAATGCAGTATCTTACTAATTTCTGCAGTCCTTGAAATGGCAATCTGTCGTGCCCCTTGTGACATACAGGACTTCCAACACACTGACTCACCAATTTTTCAGTCTATGAAGACTTTTTTTTCATTCTGAGCTTAGAAAACTTCTGAAAGAAATGTTCTTTTGTGTCCCCCAAGAATTCTTGACTTGAGGAAAGAGAATTCTTTAACAGGAATACCTGCTACTCAGTTAATTATATTATCGACAGATACACAGAAACAGTCTACAAATGAAGCATACTCCTGTTTTTGAAGACTTGGATTAAAGGTCATAATATAACTTGACATTTCTGTGAAGACAGATTCTTTCTGTGTTTTCCACTATTTTTTGTTTCAGAAGAATCTCGATGTACGTATAATTTTCCTTTGTGTTCTACCTGCACTTTGCTTGAATGATGTTCAAAACTGTTCTTCTAAAAGGCATGCATAATAGGTAACAGAACTACATTTTTGCCTCCCTATGTGGGCCAACATCTGGAAAAACTGTATTTTTATGGTGCTTCCATGTAATGCCTCTGTGAGCTCAGATTACTACCATTATTCTCTTCATCACACAGGTGGGCACTGTTTTGCCATGATGGTTCCTCATGCTGCAAAAACCTTTAGAATTCAGCTCCTGCCTAGTCCAGGAGGCTTTTCCAAGGCCCTTTAGGCTGGATCACTACCAAATATAACCACATGCTGCTTTTTGGCTGCATAAAAAGAGATCCTCCAAAACAAACCCAACATCAAATAACTTTTTGACTCTTTTCCTTCCAAAGAATCACAAATTGTTCAGTCACAAACCTGCAATCAGATTTTCCTGGAGCTCCACCTTCATTTGAGAAATATGTTTATTTTCATGAGCTTTCTGAACTTAATTTTTTTTTCAACTTTCCTCAGATTTCCCTCTCTTCTTGTTTCTTTTGGGGATTTTATATTTAGTTCTTCCAGCCTAGCAACTTGATTTTGGAAATACTGATGCAAATGCTTAACTCATTATTGCAAATGGTCTCAATGACTTCAGTCAAACTGTTAAAGTTAAATGTGTTCAGGCTTGTAGGATCTTCTGGATTAATGGTACCTTCAAAAATACCTCTTCTCAAAGGGAATGAGTACAGGGTGATATTCTTTGCTTAAGAAAAATAATTCTAACTTAGGTTAATATTCCCAGCCCTGAAGAGAAGACATCAACAGCTTGGAAGATCCTTGTTACAGAAACAAAAATTGAAATTCTAAAGGATCACTTTGTAACTGTTGGAACAATCAGGGAAAATCACAGGAATTAAAAAACACACTTGACAGTGCAAACCTTGCCACACGAATTGCTACCAAATCACCCGCCCCATAGCAAACCTCTGTTTAGGTTTGAACACTCATAAAGTCATTTTAATAGGCCAAAATCACAAAGACAATGTTATTAAGTTCTCGTGCAACACATAAAGGTAAAAGATGAGGACTATTCTGACCTTTCTCATGAGTCTTACTGCTAGCTCAAAATCATTCTACGTCACACTACAGCTCAAAATCTTTCCCAAACAGTCATTGGCTCTAACAGTGCCACAGCTCACCTTCAGCTTTTCCGAGGTGAAGGAGTTGCACAGGGTGTAGTTGGACCAAGTCCGGTTGCTCTCAGGATGGCGGAACCAGTTTCCCGTTTCATCGCAGTATTTGGAAGCCCTCTCTGATGACAAAATGTAATAGCAGTTATTGCAGCAGATGCATATTACACATTTAACAATCAGTAAGAAAGAATTTCTATGTTTGGAACTATTTTAGTAACAAAATCCAAAGAGTTTTCAAATCGTGCCATTACTATACATTCGTCTGTTTTGATTCTTTTTCCCAGAGATTTCTCTGATGACACACTTGTCCTTCACCTGTCTCCTTTGGTCTTTAGTGAATGCAGTAAAGCATATAGCCCCAACCTTCACTCAGACGCAATTATTTATGTGGTAAAAATTCATTTGAAATTCTAGGCTGCTGGAAGCGGCGTAGGGAAGAGAAAGTACCGCTGGACCCTGATGACCCCACGGACACTTTGTCCCAGGTGGCTCTGGTCTCCTCCCGCCGTGGGGATGGCTCTGCAGGCTCGTGCTCCTTCTCCCGTGTCCCCTTGCAGCGGCAGTGGGATGGTCAGGGCTTCAGCATCCTGCAGCTCTGACCCGCAGTCGTGTGCCCTGCCTGCGCCCTCCCGCTGGCCTGCCTGGCAAAGCCAGGGTGCCGAGGCACGACAGTCCCTCCTGATGCCCTGTCGTGTGTGGGGCAGTTCCTCTGGCCTCCCCTCGAGCATCAGCCACGTGGGAGTCGCTGCAAACTTTGCCTGAATAACACAGGCAGGGTAAGATCAGAAACTTATCACAGCATCATAGCATGGCCGAGGCTGGAAGGGACCTTAGAGATCATTTAATCCAGCCTCCCTGTCGCCAGGATCGCCACCTCTCGACTAGATCAGGGAACACACGGGGACCGAACGGGAACATAAATGATTTTATGTTTTCTTAGACAGTGGCACAGCTGTTTGTTTATGAAAAACACATTTTTCCAAATCTGACTTATAAAATAGTCTGAAAAAGTCTATCTTGACTTCCCTTTGCCTACTCCAGCTTTCTAATTTTATAGGCTTTATACACAGATTATCAGCATTTCCAGTCCATACACTTTTTACAGAGTCAATTCTCATCTGACCATCCCCATTTTCATTTTTAGTGTTTAACATCGGCATTCACTTTTCTCAATCACCTCTGATGATTAATTAGTCTATTAATTTGGAATATTCATATTCCCTTTATACACCCTGAGGAAACCAATGACGGTGACAAGGTAAGGATTTATAGACTGAGCTATCTTCCTCTGACTAGAAATATACTTTATATGGTGCCATTGCAAAAAACCAACCAAACAACGCAGAAACCCCACCCAAAAACACCCCAGTCCTCCAGAGCAGAGCACAGCGCTGAGCACATGTCGGTTTTTACGTCAAACAGAAGAATCCAGCAAGCTCTGAAGAAACACACAAATGGGTAAGGCAATACTAGCAAGGCAAGATGGAAGCGTCTGCTTTAAGATTATCAAAATACTATGCAAACAGTAATTTTTTAGGCTCTGCCTGCACCCTATCAGCTTGAATAGGACACCGCTCGGGCATCGTGTTACTCAAAGTGGGGGAACAGAGACATGGTGTGGGCCTCTTCTCACGCGACTTTAGCAACCTAGAAGTGATGCGATTCACAGGCAGACATCGGATTCTTTGCCATTGGCAGTGCAGTGCTTAGTTTTGCAGATGAGGCAATAGCTCATGTAGCACATGTGATTTACTTACATCCTTAGAAAAAATACTATAGGAGAAAATTTCCAAAAGTGAAAAAAAAGTCATCTGATATAATACAATGGAAATCCTAGAAAACTTCAATTCCAGTGTCCTAATAAGTAAAGAGTTATCGCTATCATCAGAGTGTCTCAGTCAGAAGAACTAGAATCTGTATAATAAAGTCATATTGTGCACCATGGGGATAAGAACTGAATTTTAAAATACAGCTGTCAAGCTTGCTAAGAAGCAGGACAGAAATATACAGAAGGGTAGGAGGAAAAGAAGCAGCTGGCCAGAGAGTTCAGTTTTGCTTTATTTTTCACTAAATGACATCACTTGAAGACAGGAGAAGAGGACCGGCGGAAATACAAAGCTGGCTTTGCAGCAGCAAGAGAAGGGCTCTCTCCTGTGCAGCTCAGGGTACCCCAGCAGGTCCCTGGGCTCCCGCCCACGCAGGATGCTGCTCCTCGCGCACCGTGAGCGCAGGCACTGTGCCAGGTGCGAAGGGGCACGTGATGGGCTGGGTATGCAGGAGGGGAGACCGTGGTTGAGAAGATGCTTGAATCAGGGGATGCCCGAGGAAGCGACCTCCCTGCTTGCCAGGAGCCAGGGGCTGGGGGGAGCTGCAGCTGCAACGCAGAAGGTCTCTCTCTCTCATTTGGGGAAGACCATGATTTCTCATCCGCAATGACACCTCTTAACAGCTTGGCAACCCCCTCAGCTGAACACTTTGTCCATTTTGGCAGCTGTGAGAAGAGCGCACCTGTGTCCCTCAATCCAGTCCCTGCTGGTCAGAGGTGTCACAGCCCCTGAATCCAAAAGCGTCTGCAAGAGCTCTCCATTCTGTTCCTCCTTCTCTTGTGCGGAGCATTTATCCTTATTTCTCTAAAGATACTTTCTAAGAGAGACAAAACTGCAGTACGGCATGGGAAGAGAGCTGCAGAGAACACAAATACCACGGGGCCTCAGACCCCTCTGCCATGGTCCATCCTCCAGAGCAAGGGGACCTCTGGTCAGAGCGGGAAGGCAAGGCTCTACTTCCATGTTCCTCACCAGAGAGACACAACACCACACCGATCCTCCTCTGTGGCAACTGCTTACCGATACACATACAGACCTGCTTCCAAATTCCACTTCCAGAAACTTCACCACAGTTAAGAGCGAAAGGGAAACCACCAGGTCTGGCTGCCCCAGCTCAGCTTGCACACTCAGCTCCACTGCTGTGGCACTGCACCACATCTAATCCTGACCCAGCGCCCCGTGCAGGGAGAGCCAGGGGAGTAATACAGCACTGCCTGGTCACAAACCCAACAGCCTGCTCCTGGCACAGCAATGCTCTGTGCCTCCTGCTGCCCCCACTAAATCTGCCGTGCTAGAACTAGGCCATTACATCCACAATATATTTCCCTTTTTTTTTCATTAGCAAGAATATTACCAGCATGAATTACATACTAGATTCCTATCAAATTCAATTTCGAGCAATTTCAGCATGGCCTGGAATCATTTCAAAGGGATTACACCAAAGATTAACCTGGATAGAATACGAATATAGAATACAATTCATGAGAAACTGCGCATGTTGCCTGAATAGGGGAGTATAAAACTCACCCCTGCTCAGAGCTTCACAGTCAGGCGTGGATGAGACAATGAATTTCCTGCTGTTGCCAGAGTTAAAGCAGTAGGACTCGGTATGTTTTCCAGACAAATTGATTTGGTTTCATGCATTATCACATAGCGCGCGCTGGTCATTGTGAGAAAGAGATTGCTACAAGAGGCAACGGTTGTTTATCGGAAAGGACAAAGTTTTCACAGCTCGTAGAGAGGGGCTTCTGCTTGTCTGTTATCTCTAAGATACTGATTTCCTTCCACAGGGAGAGAAGCGTGGGAAGCCCTCACTAAATGAACAGACTAGATTATCACAGCGGTCCTTCCTTCTCTCACAACACAGATTCCTGACGTGAGTTCAGTGAAACAAGGGGGACTACATCTGGTAGTTAGTTGTGAAGTTGTCAGACACAAAATGAACAGAGCCCTGAGCATGTTCTCTGTCATTTCACTCCAGAATATGATTTCACTTTATTTACTTTCTAACATACTCTATCAATTTCCTCCCGGCCTTAATAGTGAATAGTGTTGGGGGTTCATATGAAGAGAGCTGGCTGGCATATAGCACCCACAGGTGCATATGGGATGGGGATGTGATCCTATGCTGCCAGAAAATATTTCCCTTTGTCAGTTACAGATGAAGTACCTACTAAAGCACAAAAAGAAAGCTGAATGAATGGCATCGGTTTATTCCAGGACTCAAAGCCTCAAACAAAACTAACTTTTTGAGCTGATACACAAGAGTCCCACAGATCTCTGTGCAGCCCAAGGCAGCGTAGTGTGAAATCCTTGTTTCAGAAGTCCTTAGAGTTACTTGCAAGCCTGAAATACCTGCTGAGCTGGTTTGATATCACGAGGACTTACTGGGAAGGAAATCTGACAGGCACTGCAGTTTTCACCCTGCAAGATCGCTGTTCTTTAGGATGAACCTTCTGTCTCTCAGCAGAAAATCCAGCCGTGTTTTGTTTAACAGGCATAAATTACCAAAAGAAATAATGACTAGTGACAGAAAACCCAACACACTTCTCAGGACAGCTGCAACTGTGCGTTTGGCCACCTGCAAGTGGCAGCCATTTCCATTAGCAGCTGAAAGACTTCTAGTCACACTCACAATTTCTTGTCTGCCTTCTACTCTTTAAGTTCCAGTGTGACAATCAGTCACCTGTAGAGCAAAGACTGGCTACCAGGTGGTTTGATGCTGCAGCTGTAATACGTGATGAGGAGCTCAACCACTATTCTAGGAGAGCATCTCTGGCTCAACCAGGAGATGCTGAGCTGCTGCCAAGCCACACAAACCGGGGGGCTGAGCAGGATGCAGGCAAAAAGGCTGACAGGGGACAAGAGAGATGTGGAAAATACTGAGTCCAGAAGACGGTAGGTATTGTACCTGAACTGGACAATTAATTACTGAAGGAGGCTTTTCCTCCTGTGGCTGCGTACAGAGAACAGGAACACTGCAAAATTCCCAAATCCTCAAGTTTTAAAGTTTGGCAGAAAGAGTAACCGCAGCGTGCCCACATCGTGGGCCAGACTCTGCAGCACACGTCTGCACGTTAAGGAGCAATTTGCAACTGGCCGCACAAGCTGCAGACCTTGGCATCAATAAGCACTAACAGGTGAAGTGAGGGGCTGCTCCATGGATGGCATCAAGTATTACTTTAAGGAGGGCTGTTGTAGTGCAACAACTAGTTCAGAACAAGTCACTGGAGATAATCAGGCAAGTGGAAAAGCTGGGAATAGGTGGTGTGGGAGCAAGCAGGAGAATGGTTCTGTAATCACTCCCATGCACTGAGGGAGGAGGACCTCAAGTTTAGAGGAGACTTTTGTGATCACAGGGCTGCCCAACGCTGCCTTTTGCAGGTGTTAGCTCAGCAGTGCATGGAGTATACATAAACTAGGACTGTTAGTGCCACAATTTTTTTTTTCCTATGAAAACCATGGAAGCAGGGAAAGCAGAAGCCTTGTGGCAATTTTTCCCTATTCATCAAAGGGCTGTTGCCACATGGCGAGGACATCGTGGACAAAACAGGGGCTGAAGCAGAAGGTACAGACCCCACCCAAGAAGCACCTCGAACAGGCGTGTAGGAAACGGCTCGTGCAACCTGAGGATCCAGAGCCTCAAACTCCTTCTTGAATGTGGGCCCTTCTGTCTAGGAACTGAACCAAGCGTGGCCAATTCTTTTAAGATGCTCTCCTGCCATCTTCTGTGCAAATGTCCTAATGGTTGAGGCAGCTGTCCACAGACAGGGAGACCCAGGTCAAAGGCAGCTTCGTGTTAAGGATTTCAGCTCCTCAGTCTGTTCTCCAACGACGAGCCATAAGCACTGCAAGACGCCTCCTTGAAAACTATGACACTAAAAGGTCAAGACCGAGTGTGCCAGAAAGCCAAAAAAGTTCGCCAAAGTCAAGACTTTGTGATTTGGTGCCTATTGTGTGTCTCAGGGATGTGGACTTCTGTAAAAATTTGTGGGGTGGGTCTCAGGCCACTCCCACAAGAGGTGTACAGCCACAACAGCTCCCTTTCCAGGCATGCAAAACCTTCAGCCCATCCTGTCCAATGCCTGCTTCCTGTGGAAAGGTAGAGGTTCCTCCACTGAAGCTGGGATGCAGGTTTGAATCCCCTCAGACGGGGACTGACACTGGAAGTTTCCCACTTGATGGGTGAATTCTATAATCACGGATTTATAAAGAACAGAATCACCTATCAGTCTGGCTGCCACCACAAATGGGATTCAGCAAAACACATACTGGGTCTGATCCAACCTTAAAATTCCCCTGTTTCTAAATAGGCAAAAAGCTCAACAAAATCAACAGCTTTATCAAATGGTACCGGATAATTAATTCACAGCTATGCAATAGCCTGTTTCCTTACTTGCTAGTTGGGCACATACATTTGGGTTTAACCCCGTTGAAAACTTTCCGAGTTGTATGCCCCCAAAATGTCTTTCTTCAAAAAATGCTCTTTGTGGAGTTATACCTGCATCTAATATTTCCTCATATCTATTTAGCAGTATCTCTGTTCTTGATTTTTGCTTTCATTTGTCCTTTCCTTCTTCATGTTCTTGAATTACTTCTCCTAGTCTGCACAACTACTAGCATTTGTATGAAGATCTCAATGAAGAGCTGAAACTTGGAGAGTGAAGAACATTATTTCTGCTGATCGTCTTCTATAAAATTGTATTTTCCAATAAAAATTGAACAAAGAACGTTCTGATACATATTTCATGCACATAAGCATTTTCTCTTCATTGTAAAAACTTAGAACAAGGTGATAAAAACATTCTGATATTATGGGATTTCACAATGCTGCAAAAATGTCACTGGAAACATGCTTCCAGTCAACGGCATGAACGTTCTGAAGATTTCCTTCACAAGATAAGACGGTAAAAAGAAATACTGTACCGGTTGGATCGAAGTCTGGAAAATAATCCGGGCAATTCTGAGCGGTGATTCTTCCAGCAGGCGTGTCATCCCAGCACAACCAGCCATCCCAAGTTCGGTTGCAGAACAGACCTGCCCATGGAAGAGGAACACCCAGTCAACGGCATGAACGTTCTGAAGATTTCCTTCACAAGATAAGACGGTAAAAAGAAATACTGTACCGGTTGGATCGAAGTCTGGAAAATAATCCGGGCAATTCTGAGCGGTGATTCTTCCAGCAGGCGTGTCATCCCAGCACAACCAGCCATCCCAAGTTCGGTTGCAGAACAGACCTGCCCATGGAAGAGGAACACAGGGGTTAACCCAACACGCAGCCACTCGTGAGCCTGCTCTGTACCAGCCTCTCAAGGAGTATTGCCATCTGCGGACAACCGTGTTTTCTTTTTGAAATAAAAGCCCTTGGTATTGCTACACCTTGAGTGGCACTCAGGTGCTACAAGGTACTTGCTTCCGCTGACCTGGTGGTAGTGGTGTTTATTTTACCAGAAACTGGTATTTTAAAGCCTGTTGAACTGAACTTGGAATGTAGCATCAGATCTTACAAGTTCCTCCTTCTGGTCCTCCTCTGTCCTTAGCTGTAAGCGTGTACACTGGTGGCACCCAAAGACCGTATGGACACCCCCTTTTCATTTCATTTTCAGCAGGTCTGAAACCCAAGTCTCTGAAATGCAAAGGTGGGAAGGGCTTGCAGGGACATCCCAGCTAAAAAGCAGCACTTGCAGAGACAGTTCCTTGTGCGGCCGTTGCACCGCTCAGCCCCAGAGATCAGGGACAGCGCTGCAGACCCAGGGATGCTGGTGCAAGACCGATCTGTAACCAGTGACACCTGCCTGCTGATGTCCTCTGGGCAGGCGCGCTGTGATCCTGCCCCAGCACGTCCCTTCCTTCTGGGAGGGCAGCCGTGCTCAGGCTGTGTGCCCTGCAAGGGCCCTTCCCGGCCCCAGAAACGATGCTCGCTGTAAAACCTCTGCTCGCTGTAACACATTTTTCCCCTTCACTGTGGATTTATTCAAGTAATACACAGTTATTTTCTATTTAACACATAGTTATTTTCTATTTAAAGTCCATCTGCATCGGGGAAAAGCTATTTATCATCATGACCTTCAGATGAAAGGGTGGTACAGCGAGAAGATACACCTCACCTTTCTTGCCTTGCTCTCATGGGAGTTTCAGAATTGCTGCTTTGACCATGTAGGTTGTTTTTGAAAGAGTAATGTGGAAAGCACCTAATAACCACTGGAAATAAACTACGGGCAGCTAATTACTTCTGGTGCATACGCTTTCTAACTGAAGCAAAAAAGCTGTAGAAGTCATCTGAATTGTTTGAATTTGCACCAATAATTGCTTGTTAGTCAAAATAGTTGTGAACTAAAAATTGAAAGCATAAAATGTTCCAAATTATTTTTTTCCAGATAAGGTGCCTAGGAAAAAAAGGTATTTTAATAAACACTTTTTCTTCATTAGCTAAGAATTTATACACATGGATTTTTCCATTGTCAAGTTAAATGTGCTACTGCTACTTGTTTATGTCATCAGCCAAGCATCATATCAGCAGTTTGTTATCTTTCCTTCGGGCATTCTCATGTTCTTCTCTAGCTTTGAGCTGCAACTGAAATATTTTTAGGAATCATTTTGTAATATCAAAGAAAAAGAGGAGGAGAAAACGTTTGCAACTTGAGCTTGTATCTGCAAGACGCTGCAGAATGGGGTTGGTAGGAATTTCTAGCTCTAAATCCTTTGCTTCGCCTGATAAAGAAATCACTGATGTTAACCTACACATTGGGGAATGTGTCTTTCAAGATAAGTAACAAGGATGTGTATGCACACATGTATGTATATGTTTTCTAAGTGCTCCAGGAAATAAACCGATGTACGTAATAAAACAGAAAAAGAAGAGTTGAGCACCATACTGTTGCATCACCGACTAAAAAAATTGCATTTTTGGATGCACAGGGAGTAGGGGGGTGCTGCACCACCCTGGAGAGATGGTCAGGGGTTCCCATGTGCCCCAGTTCCTCATTTAGTTGTTTCTTTGGGAGCTGAGGTAAACAACTCTACCTTGAAATGGGCAAGCTGAGTGTGGGTACATGGTCTGACACGAGGCCACTTGTGACGCTGCACATCCCAGCTCACCTCTATCAGACCATCTCTGGTCCTGAGCATCAGACACTGCGCAGTTCACTGCCACCAGCTTTGAGCCCCAGGATTATGGAGGATTTAAACTGCTTTTGCACCAGCCCACTAATAAGCTACATCAGGGACTGCGGAGATACCAAGGAAATATTAGGCGCATCTCTGTCAGCTCTGTGAATTTCTATCAGAAACCGGCCTTTCCTGGGAACTCCAGCGCTAAGATCCCACTAGTGTTTGTGCTGCACACCCCTTCAGCTCATACGCTGGGCTTTTTCTCTCAGGAGACACCCCTGCACCTGTCCTTTGCATCTCATCCCATCCTCCCTCCTACATCTGCAGCCGAGACACTCAGACCCTTGTTCCCTTCTGACCCTTTCTGAGGTGTAAGTGTTGGAAGGCTGCTGAAGATCCTCTAATCCTGCTGGAAATGCAATTCCAGTAGTGTGGGCATCACTCCTTAGTCACTCGTTATCTTCATTTTGGGTTACAAGTTAACTAAGTGCATGTTGCTATCAACACAACAGTTCCCAATGGCACCACTTACAGCCCAAGGAACACAGGAAACCCCACAGTGTCTCCACCCCGTCTATAAGGTTGGCTTTTTTAAATGTTATTTTCTCTTTAAAGTGTGTCCTCAGTATCTCTGTTCTTTACCTGCATAGATCTCCACAATGCCTCCAACATTTTTCTCTGACTTCTTCCATATTTTCTGGGGAAAAAGTGACTGGAACTCTCAGTCCCAACCAGAAATGCTGCTTCATTAATACTGTGCCATTGTAGCACCACTATTACTTGTCATTTACCTTTTTATTAATCTTACTATGTGCCTTGTATTCAATACAGATGTGTCCTCAGTGCTTTACAAATCTTTTTTCTGCTAGTATCACTACTGAATATGGAATACCTGGCCCATGTGCTGGTACAGCCAGCAGTCAATGCAAGAATGACAGAAAAGCGAAGCAAAGATAATGACATTTACATTTAAGGGATGACTGCTCATAATCAGGTTGTCGTGTGAGCTTGCTGAAAAGTTCTGGAAGACGCTGTTCTTCAAGCACAATATCGAAGCAGCAAAGCACTGAGCCGGAAATGTAGATGACAGGGGCACCGCCTGCACGGGAGGAAGAGCTGTTCATTCCCTAGGTCCTTTCCAGGCGTTTTTCTTTCTTAGCACTTAAGAGGACATTAAGATCGTGTGAATTTAACTACTGCTTGTGTGAAGGAAACTGCACCCTGAGGAAGGGTAGGAGTTGGCACAGAGAAGAAAATGTTTACAGCAACATAAGCAAGCGTGACAATACACGAAGGGAAGTTTTAAAAAAGTTTTTACCTTTTTTCTTATACGGAGGAGCTCTGTTCATCCTCTCGTAGCATTTGAACTGAGAATCTATGATCTTCTGTCGTATGACTGAATTTTCAGTTACTACAGGCTCTAGTGTAGGATCAGTATAATTTACAGTAGAAGAAAGACTTGGAACCATTCTCTGCACAGAAAGGAAAAACTGTTAGTCCAAGCGCATAAATCAGGAGGATAAAATAAAAAAGTGAGGATCAGAAATCTCTATTATACATGCTTCAAAGGCCTTTTATTTGCACATGTGGTTAGCATCACGATAGGCCATTTGCTTGCAAAGCAAATGCTGAATTTTTATTAGTTTACCTCACCAGAAACTCAGCATTTTAACCAAGTCCTTTTTCTTAGCATAACAGAGGACCATTAAATACTCCATAAAGTCTTTAAAATCTTTTCTTTTGGCTTAGTGATCTACAAAAAAATACAATTTTGCATCTGCCCAAAGTTACCCCCACGTATTCCCGCTCGCTTGTGCCAGTTTCCCTGCAGGCTGCCCAGGTAAAATCCCCAGTGCCACAGGCTCAGAACTGATGGAATTCTGCAACACCTGCTTGGAGCTCCTTCAACTCTTCAGAAACAGCAGGTAGAGTTTAAACCTCCCTACCCGGCCTTTGCTCCTAGTTAAGCACCCAAGCAAAGTGTCCCTAAATCTGAGAGGCTGAACAGCAAGGTGCTCTCTGAGCAAGTGTCACCTTCTGACTTCTCCCGCTCTGAGCTGCCCGCAGGGCAAAGGGCAGGACCACTGCGTCTGGAGAGCAAAAATCTCACGTAGAGAGATCAGTTAGCTTTTTTTTTTTTTTCCCCAGCCATCTATCCATCCTCCTGTTGCAGAGACCAGGTCTGTGAGCCAGGGTGGAAATGAGAGCGTGGAGCTCCAGTTAATTCTGCGCTGCTTTAAGCCCGTATCAGGACACGTCTCTGCACGGAGGTGATAGGAAGAGATTAGTTCCCCCTGCTTCCCCAAGCGAGGGCAGCGCTGCTGGGGCACTCTGCTGGGACCACCTCCTGTTTTCCCCTACACTAAACCGCACTAAAGCCATCACAAACACATACGGAGTCACTTACAGGCTGCTGCAAAACTTAGGGCTCCCATTAACAGACAAAATCGACGTTTTTAGCAGCAAACGCTACTACGCATCTTTGAGCAAGTATTTTTAGTTGTTCACACCGAAAACATAACAGGTCTGAAAGTTCAAATATCAGCTTCCTTCTTAAATTTTTGCTCCCCTTTTTTATTACACATCACAAGCAACTGTATCGTATAAACACATCACTATTTCCCCATTTGTACAAATAAAACAAGTTGGCAGAATATACAGCAAAATCACAGTACGCTTGACTTAGTTGAGAAAAAAAAAAAGCCATTACTTTATCCTGATACTTCTGTTCCAGACCAACTCAGTTTAATCCTTTCATACTCTTTTACCTAATCAAGTATTTGTTCTTAATTTAACCTAATCTCTGTCGATACAAACTCTTTCATTTTGCACTGTATATAGCTACTATCCGGAGGACAGTAAAGGCAGTTTATCTCACTGCACGTAAAGAGGCACTTGAAATACAATGGGAGGAATAAGGAGGAAGATATTTTCTGGCGTGACAATTTTATATAAATTTTGTTTGTATGTATGCCCACACACACAAAGCTACACTTGGACAGTGAAGCTATTAGGAACATTTCATCTGGCCATCCAAGTGAAAAATTAAGCATCTTGAAAGCCACAACAGGAAATACAGAAGCAAAGCCAAATATCACAGATCTCTCACTTCTGAAAATATTCAGGGGGGTGGCTGGAGTTCACGAGGATCATTTAAAAGCCAACCAAGCAATATCCTACATCCAGCACGTTGTGTAGGAAAGTGCAGGTGAGGTTCTCCAGACACCCTCAGGTCTGTCTTAGCTCTTCATCTCCGTGCATCACCAAAGGCTTCCGTACTTCTCTGCCGTGATGCACAGATACTCCACGCTTATTTTTTCCATTCTTTTTTCGAATAATACCTCAGTTCCATGCTGTTTGCATTCAACAGAGGAATAACAGTACTGCCAAAGAAAGCTAGGGGAACTTCTTCTTGACGATTCCTCTGTCACTGTGGGCAGTTTGGGAACACATCCACGTTTAGAAGTATAACCACCTGATGTTGCTTGGAAAACATCACCAGTTTTCCTTGCCTTGAAACAATGACTTTATTATATTTTTGTTTTCTTCGATGAAGGAGATGATGTTCTTCACATCTGTTTGACCGAACAAGATCAAAATCATTTCACACTGACAGAGACCAGAAAGACTGCTGTTGTTGGCCATAAATACTGTTGCAGTGTCATTTGCTTTATCTGGACAGAATAAAGCACAACACAGATATGAAACAAGAGGCAAGTGCCAGCTGCACAGACAGAAACTGTAGAAAAGGTTCAGTGCTTCAGAACATCTTTCCCCTGTTCTAAGGTTTCTCGTTTTCAGAAGGACAGACCATTCCCAGAGGATTGCACAGTACAGAAGCATGAGCTGAAATAAAAAGTAGCATATACCCTCAGAAAAGCAATGCTCTGTTTACATCTTTCAACTGGTGAAGATGACAGTTTGTAACTAGGGATGACAATTTGGGGGGTAAGACACAGTTCAGAGACCAAAGACACCGTATTCTCCAGGGTCAGTTCCATACCCTGCTGTGTGTAAGGGACTAAGCCAGTTCCTGACGAAGTCTCCTCTGCTTGATGAGAGTATTTTAATACTTGGAGGCAGAGAGTACCTGTGGTGGTGGACAAGAAAAATGTCTTGGATTGTGCATAAAATTATTTGAAGTGCTCAACCATATAACCAGGAGGACTGACCATTCCACTGCCTCTACGCAAAGCAATCGTGGCCCAGCTGAAACTGCCAGCAAATTTTCTATTGCCCGCACGTGGGCCAGGAATTCACTTGGAGAGATTAAAAATATGGATGAGACTGTCACTAAAGCTCAATGGAAATTACTTCACCAGTGCAAATCACTTAATGGCCCACAGTAAACCCAAAGCAAGTTTAGATTAAAAAATGGAATAATAATATTAGATTGCATCTCTCTCTTAAATTATCTAGTTATTCTCTTTTTACCAAACACAAAGATTCAGATTTTCAAAGTCAGTTGCACAAAAATCTTTCTTTTATGTGACATAATCAAATAGCTTATGTGTGAAATCAAATTAAGGGGTTAGACGGAGGTGTTGCTGGTGTTGCTCATCTGTGATATGCCCTTTAAATACACTCTTCCCTTCAACTGCTATTACTCATTTCTGTTTGCCTAGATTTGAAAAGCTGGCCGTGGAAGTTTGCACAGTATTTTCGACCCTGGAACGATCGTTTCAGCAGACTAATGAAAAATTAACCTGGTGGATTGCTGGAGGCTGACCAGTCACGACTCTGCGTGCAGTGCTGGTGTTTCCTACCCCGCGTAGGAGAATCACACGTCCACCACCACGCTGGGATTCAGAGCCTAAAGCCTGACCTCCCCAAAGTCAGCTCAGTGGGCTGACGAAACAGCCTTATATTCCTGGGGTTGTAGGTATTTCAGGAATTAAGTTTTAAAACATATTTTTTCACAATTTAAAAAAAAAAACCAAAAAACACGATCAAATAATTTTCACTCGGTTACAACCTACAATATTGAATAAACTTTGAATGTTCAGAGTCCATTACTACATGTTAGAAACCCTTCCCATCCGCCCATCGGTTACAGGTACTTCAGATGGAAATATGAATGATGCTGATACAATAAAGGAATGCCTCATTCATTGATAAACATTCTTTATTACAGAGAAATAAACAGTTCACAACTCAGTAATCAGGATCTGCTCATAGCCTGAAAATGACTGGTATGATTTCTTCAGAAGAGAACTGTTTAAAGGATGTCCCATGCGGCAGTTTAGCAGCCGTACATATGATGTCACTCCTAAAAGCCCAAGTAAATGACGTCATACATACGACCACCAAGCCACCACGCGACCAACGACTGTTACAAGAAAATGAGTTACCATTACAAAGAGAAGAAAACCAGGCTGCTGGGAATGCTGCCATTCATTTTATACCTAGAATTAACAAAGCAATCTAGAGAAAGCAATCTGGCTTCATTATTAAACTCTGTGGAAATGAACAAACAGTGCCCCGGTTTCTGTAAGACAGACACCTGATATACACCTGTGCAAGGGGGGAATCCACTTTCCGGGTCACTGAACTCCTGCCCTTCAACATATTACACCCCTGAGCAAGAGCTCAGTGTGATTTAGTCTGGTTGCGGAGCCCCTCTCGTACTTTGATGATGTTTGAACTACTTTTCAGAGCTGCTCGTGTCAGGACAGAGAAGAAAACTCCTGTGAAGCCTTAGAAAGGTCATTTATGCCAAGGTTCTCAGTAAGCACCACAATAATTTCTTATCCACCACAAATGCGCCAGGCAACAGCAGACAATTGCTTTGGGGAAATACCTCAACGGGATGTTTTACTTAACCACTGAAGGTTGAAATTTTCCCATACTCAGCTGCTGCTGAAGTAGGATGGCCATTATCTCACAGTGACATCCCCTACGGCTCACATTTTGGCAGCTGTTTAAACAAGCATGAGATTATTGGCCACAGCAGATGAAGACAACGCATCCGTAATAAAAAGCAACTCACGAATCTTAGAGTTCCTTCCCACTGCTGCATGTGATTTGCTCACAGCTTTACTGCCAGAGTAGCCTGATGCAACCTGTGGGCTTAAAGGATGGCTGCAGAATACTTCATGGATTTTTGGGTGCAGCCTCTTTAGAGAGGCCTCTTTAGGGCAATTAGCCTCATAGCAGCACTCTTTTTTTTCAAAAAAGCAAAGATGGAGACCAAAAGTCTTGATTACCCCTGGAACTGGGTGAGCAGAACAGAATGCAACATTTCTCTCCCTCTTGGGGAACCATGAGCAGCTTAAGTCTCAAACTCTCACGCTAATTCTCACCACCTCAGATCACCAGCAGCTTGCTCTCCTGAGCCTGCCTTGTGTGAGAAGAGCTCCAGACTGTGTAGAGCTTAGTGACTGTGGCTTGGTAACAACTGGACAGATCTGGACTTAATGAATTTGTTTGTTTTTTTTTTTAATCAACATTAGTTTAAAAGACAGTCTTGGTCTAATGGAGCAAACTGAACAATAGTGTGGTCTTCAGCTGCAGCATCCTTTTTGTCCTTTCTGTGCACTTGGTGGTTGGCTCAGCACAACAAGACTGGAATGTTTGAGATAAGTTACTCCATCAATCCTCATTTACCAAATCAGATCAAACTACCAGTTGTAGGGACTATGTGACAATTCTTATTTGACAAAATCGTGCGGAGAATAGAACCCTCTTTTCTCAGTGTCCTGAAAAATGGATTGGCCACTCAGGAAAGAGACTGAAGCTTGTTTCCTCCTCCTCATTCTCTGCAGTTTGATGCCCCTGGACGCACTGTGCTGATGCTCCACCTTTAATCCAGAGAGAAACGTGCACCGAGGAGGTGAACTGATTACTCCAGCACACAGGGGCTCACATACTTGAGGAAACAAATCTCAGTCGCAATAATTACCAAACACTAGGCTTCATCAGGAATGAAGCGAACTAAGAAATAATGAACAGCTAAAATTTTCTGATGGAATTCACTTTGAATTGTAGAGGATTATCACTGTGCATCCAAAAGCAAGGGAATCCGTCACAGAGAAAGAAAATAAGGAGTTAGCTTTATTTCTAAATTAAGTTTTGGAGCAACTGGTGCTTTAGTTTTTGTTTAAGGTGAGTTATTACGGACCTGTACAAAATCCCACAGAACCACAGAATTTTAGGGGTTGGAGGGCACCTGGGAAGAAAGAAAATAAGGAGTTAGCTTTATTTCTAAATTAAGTTTTGGAGCAACTGGTGCTTTAGTTTTTGTTTGTTAAAGGTGAGTTGTTATTACGGACCTGTACAGAATCCCACAGAACCACAGAATGTTAGGGGTTGGAGGGGACCTGGGAAGCTCATCCCTTGGATCACTGCAGGAATGAGAGCAGAGCTAACGCTACCATGGGTGAGAGATTGAAACAATTTGCAGACAACAGGGCAAGGATCATCCCAGTCCTCCAGGGCTGACCAACAAATCCATGCTGCAGGTCAGAGTGCCTCAGACACTCAGAAGTGCTGCTGACAACTTTAGTTAGCAAATTATTGACAGTCCTGTCACTTGACTGGGTAAGGAAAATAATCTGGAGCCGTTCCTTCAGTCACATCGGCTCTTTATGGGAAGAACTGCTGCTCTTTGCCAGTGCCTCTGCCAGGCTGTGCAGATCAGCCGGGCTTCAAGCCCAGAAGGAAGCTGCTCTCTCTCAGGTCGTTTTGTTAGAGACATCTCTGACTGTGGGGGATGTCCCAGCCTGTTCCGTGCTATGTGTCATCCCTTGCGGGGCTACGTGGAAGAGCCACAAAAGGTCACAAATACCAGAATACTCCAACATACCTCAAGGCAGAAGAATTCTGCCCAGCACAGGAATGATTTGCCAAATCATTAACTAATTCTGCACAAATTCTTTTGAGACCAGCTGGCAGAAATGTATTAATTCTCCTCCATTGCTTGGCTTGCTCTCCAGCTCTTCTTTTGTTGAGAGTCCTATGAATTCAGTATTTTACCAAAGTGAGTTGTTTGCTGTTCTCCTGGGTTCTCCATGAGTTCATTTAATTGTTTTTGGTTTACCTCCTCCCATCCATCATTCTCTTATCGTTCTCTGCTTTCCCTCCCTCCTTTTTGTCTGTATAAATTTAAGTGGCAAAGAGCACTGTGGGCAAGTTCTACTATACTGAGAGAAGAGGAACACAATCCAACAAACCAACCAGGGAGAACAGTCTCTGCTGTTCCTCAGAATGTCTTCTGGCCCCATTTCTACAGCTTATAACCAGAAAGGATGGGAGCTGATGGGGAGACGCTCATAAATGATCCACATTCAGGTGTTAGAAGACGAGAAGCAGAGGGGCATGGAGAGCTAACCAACAACACACAGGAAGAATGAGAATCAAAGCTTTCTTCAGGAACACAGAGATAAACAGTGAGCTGGGGAACCAGGAGGCATCCAGCAGGTGAGTTACTTGTACCACACCAGGGCAGAGGGGTGCTTGTTACCAGTAGCGTGATTCTGGCATATTCAGACCATTTTGCAACTCAGGCTCTGGGCAGTATGCTCATTTCTGACTACCTCTAATGTCTATGATTTTCTGATAATTGCTAATACTTTGAGGTTTCACAAGTTGAGATCAGAGAAAGCATTCAACTTACATGAGAGATATTTAGTCGTGGAGAAATAAATTCATGACATATTTAGAAAAACACTAAGCCATGTTGCATATATTGGAATAACTGTAATATTGATATTAAACAGTTAGAAATGGCATTTGAACTGAATAACTAAACTTTATACTGTTATTTTACATTTCAGTTTCCTTCCTAATAGCAAAGTAACTATAAACAGTGAAAATCCATAATTACTTAAGTCAACCTAAAGTCCCACACATCAACATTAAGGAAGATTTTAAACACGTAATTTTCTATGTCATTGATACGTTGTAGCCTGTAAAACACAGCAATGAAAAAGCATGTGCATTACCTTCTTCACACCTGCAGTTCTGTCTCACCAACAGTTTCAAGTACAAACCTTTACGAAATACTTAGAAATTCATTAACCTTATTTTGAAATTTATCAGTAAGGGAGCTCATTCCTTCACCTGTGCAGTACAACAAATGTAACTCAGTACTCATTTTTCTCAACTTCACATGTTTAAATCTGGCCAATGACACAAACAGTTCAGCTTCCTCGTACTCACAGTTAGGAGGATGATCAGTAAGAAACAACTGTGGGTTCTTTTTTTCATTGTGGAGTCTTCTGGAGAGACACGTTGTAGCTGACCCTTCTGGGAATTAAACAACAAAAACAAAACAGTATTAGGCTTTATCTGTCAAGATAAATTCCTCATCTTTGTGTACGAGCATCTCTTTAGAGTCCACTCTGTGTGTGTGTGTGTGTGTGTGTGTGTGTGTGCCTGCTGCCTCGCGTGTGCTCCCGCGTGATGTCACTGGAGGCTGGCATCCTTTTAATTTGTCTCCTCCATGGACCTCCCGTGGTGGGTCCAGCTGACGTGGGCTACAGCTCCGTGTCACTATGCCACCAGCCGCAGATCTACGTCAAGCTCCATGTCTTTGCCTGCTAAGGCAACCTTGGTTGTCCTGATCCAGCTGTGTGGTGGTTTGACCCTGGCCAGTGGCCACGTGCCCACCACAGCCGCTCTGTCACTCCCTGTTCTCAGCTAGATGGGGCAGAAAACATAACGAAGGGCTCATGGTTTGAGGTAAGGACAGGGAGATCACCTGCAGCTACCATCCCGGGCAAAACAGGCTCGATTTTAGGGAAATAAGGTACATTTATTTAACAATCAAAATCAGAGATTAGTAATGAGAAATAAAAACAGATCTTAAAAATAACACCTTCCTCCCATCCCTCCCTTCTTCCTGGGCTTAACCTAAATCCCAATTTATCCAGCTCCTCCCCCGAGCAGCGCAGGGGAACAGGGAATGGGGGCTGTGGTCAGTTCATCTGATGTTTTCTCCATCGCTTCTTCTTCCTCCCAAGGCGGACTCCTCACTCCTCCCCTGGGCCATTGCCTCCCCCACAGGAGACAATCTTCCCAGGCTTTCTGCAACATGAGTCCTCTCATGAGAGACAGTTCTTGACAAACTGCCCCAAGGAGAGTCTCTCTCCATGGAGTGCGGTCCTTCAGGGGAAACTGCTCCAGGGTCACACCCCTGCAGGGTCACAAAAGTCCTGCCAGCCAGCCTGCTCCGGCGCGGGCTTCCCACAGGGTCACAGCCCCCTTCGGGCATCCACCTGCTCCAGCGTGGGGTGCTCCACAGGCGGACATCTACATCCCGTCCCCTCCATGGGCTGCAGGGGGACATCTACACCCTGTCCCCTCCACGGGCTGGAGGGGGACAGCCTGCTTCACCATGAGCTTCACCCACTTCGATGTAGCTCATGTGGATATCATCTCCCACCAGATCCAAAAAGGAAAGTTGCAGTCATGTCTCACTGAGATTACATAAAACACAAAGTGATGGAAAAGAGAGTTCGGAGGGTTTGTCTCTAATAAGAAGCAGGTTTATTACTGTCTGAGCCTTGCCAGACCATTCTGGTGTGCCTGAGGCAACGGGACAGGCAAATGACACAGAAATAATACGTAATTACGCTGTCAGTCACATCTTTGTGTTTGATCAACAATGGCAGACAACTCAATTGAAGCAGAAATTGGACAGCTAGATCAGAGGAAAATGCCTGGAACCGTCTGCATCTTCTCCAGACTGCTCACTGCAGTGTGCATTGGTTCAAAACTACCAAAAAGGTCTTGGCCAGCTGTGCAATGAGCGGACACAAGCAGAAATATAGTGTTCATACAGTTACACATAGAGCTGTAAAGTGTTCCGCAGCGCTGCGTAAAGCTAGTCAGGTCAAGTGTCTCTGTTCTCCTGGCTATCCTTGTTATGTCTGCCCCATCTATAGGCATTTGGTAAAACCCAGGCAAAGGAAGGACTTTGTAAGTCCTTACAAACTGTCAGCAGTTTTAAAATTCACATCATTTTCCACAAATGGCACAAAGATCAACACAATATTGTGACCTAGAAAGCATATGCAAAATCAATAGCAACTGACATTACCTGCGATACATTGATTTTTTTCCCATGCTTCATGCTGGGAGTGCTATGTTGGGTTACAGTCTGAGCTGCACGTAAATTCTCATGAGATTTTATGAACACTTGATATTATGTACCAAAAGTGCTATTTAAATCATAGAATCATAGAATGCGAGGGATCGGAAGGGAACTCTAGAGATCATCTAGTCCAACCCTCTGTCTCTCCTAATTAAAAAAAAATCTGTAAAACACTTAACACGTGATTTTTCCTCTCTGTGAACTGTGATGACTGCCAAATGATACTACATACAAACAAATGAGTAAGAATTATTTTCCACGCTATATCTTACATAGTCTTGGTACTTCTAGTCTTTCTGCTTCTACGCAGCTCTAACCACAGGAATGGCTGACACTCTACATAAAATCAAGCACCCCTTTTTTCTTCCTCTTTCAGAGGAGTCTTTTCCAGCAACAATATTTTCAACAATCGTTGAACAACAATATTTTAGAATATTGACTAAGAAATGGCTCTTCTCTCATTTAAGCATAACACGTAGCACCACAGCACTCTTGGGTTAGCATCAGTACTGGATCGAGGAAGACGATCACACTGAAATGCCAAGGCAGATGCAGGTAACAAGTGCTGGTCGATGGGCAGAGCAGAAACAACAGGGAGGCAGAAAGACTCACATGAAGAGAAGCCCCAAGTGATGGACCCTCCCAGCCTCTGGGTGGAAGAACAGAGCAGCATCTCCATGGCTCTGCACCCACCTCCAGCCATTCAGGTGCAGGTATGACACGAGAGGCAAGCTGGGACGTGCCTAGCAGTACACTCAAGGGCCTCGTTTTTTGGACCTTGTGCTAGAAGTATCACTTTTTTATACCAACTGACACTACTGGCCAGAGCAGCATCATGGAGAGTGCAGCTGCACTGGAGATGTGCTACCAGGAGCAAGGGCCTGTAGGGATAGGACAAGGGGCAATGGCCTGAAACTGCAAGAGGGCAGATTTAGATTAGATATAAGGAAGAAATTCTTCCCCATGAGAGTGGTGAGGCACTGGTACAGGTTGCCCAAGGAGGGTGAGGATGCCCCATCCCTGGCGGTGTCCAAGGCCAGGTTGGCCGGGGCTTGGAGCAACCTGGGCTGGTGGCAGAGGGGTGTCCCTGCCCACAGCAGGGGGTTGGAACGAGATGATGTTCAAGGTCCCGTCCAATCTGAACCATTCTAGGATTCTATAAATCAGAAATGAGTCTGGTCCAGAGCGCGTTGTCACACCATGACTCAACGTCAGTACCCGTGAAAGACATTTCTCCTCGCCTCCTGGCTGCTGATTACCACCTGACTTGTGCCTCCTCCACAGCCACACTATGAAGCAGGCCAGAAAACCAGTTTTCAGCTACACACTTTTAAAATAGAATATATGTTTTTTATTGTTACAGATGGAGAAACAACAAATTCTAATTTGTCAAGCTGTTTTATGCGTAGGTATTTTAGAAGCAGATGTTTCAAGGTATGCACGAGGTTTTCCTGAGATTATGCTTATTATAATTAAAAACAGGAATTACAGAAAATGTACCGATAGTTCTTGGAATCATGGAAGCTAATACAAGAATGATTATTACGGGGATTTGATACAGTTTACAACTTGTTTAATTTGCTGAGGTTCTCAAGCAAGTTTTACTTTCTGTCCTGATTTCTGTTTCTGTATTTTTTAGTTTTTCGGCACTTTTTAGTTTTTCTGCAAGTCCACCAACGTCCTTGCTCAATGTTAAGATAATGCGCTTCAGGCATTTTGGGTTTAGAACATCCATATTTAGTGACGCATCGTAAGCACATCGCTAAAGCCCAGTACTTTTTCCACGACTGTATTAATTCTTCACTCTCTGTTGCTTATAATAGTTACCTGTGACATCCCCGACTGTTTTTAAACCAGAATATTGTTCTTTCTTTCCTCGCAAATGTAGCATAGCTCATTATGTCCTAACATGTTCCTCCTGCTCCAGCTACTACAGTAATACCATTAACACCTTGGGATTAGTCCTGAAGCTCATCGGAGGAGGAGCACAGCATCCTACTTAGCAATGACATTGCTTTTGGCTCTGTCCCCACCTGTACAGCTGTAGCACTGAGCTGGGCAGGGCCCCAGTTACAATTATCACGGGGTTACCCAGAAGGAGGGACAACCCTCCTGCACAGCCATTTGCACGAGGCCAACACAGGGAGTCCAGCTTAGTCTGGAAGGAGGGTGTAAGAGGGAAGGTTCAGAAGAGGGCAGCAGAGTAATATCTCTGTGCCAAGGTCTGAAGAAACAATAAGGGAGAAAGGGAGAAAGGGAGAAAGGGAGAAAGGGAGAAAGGGAGAAAGGGAGAAAGGGAGAAAGGGAGAAAGGGAGAAAGGGAGAAAGGGAGAAAGGGAGAAAGGGAGAAAGGGAGAAAGGGAGAAAGGGAGAAAGGGAGAAAGGGAGAAAGGGAGAAAGGGAGAAAGGGAGAAAGGGAGAAAGGGAGAAAGGGAGAAAGGGAGAAAGGGAGAAAGGGAGAAAGGGAGAAAGGGAGAAAGGGAGAAAGGGAGAAAGGGAGAAAGGGAGAAAGGGAGAAAGGGAGAAAGGGAGAAAGGGAGAAAGGGAGAAAGGGAGAAAGGGAGAAAGGGAGAAAGGGAGAAAGGGAGAAAGGGAGAAAGGGAGAAAGGGAGAAAGGGAGAAAGGGAGAAAGGGAGAAAGGGAGAAAGGGAGAAAGGGAGAAAGGGAGAAAGGGAGAAAGGGAGAAAGGGAGAAAGGGAGAAAGGGAGAAAGGGAGAAAGGGAGAAAGGGAGAAAGGGAGAAAGGGAGAAAGGGAGAAAGGGAGAAAGGGAGAAAGGGAGAAAGGGAGAAAGGGAGAAAGGGAGGGCCTTTTGGGGGGATCACGGAATCATCAAGGTTGGAAAAGACCACCGATATCACCCAGTCCAGCCGTCAACCCAATACTACCATGACTACCAAACCATGTCCTGAAGTGCCACGTCTGCAAGAAGAACTGGAAAAAGTTTCTCATTTGATTATTCTGCTCCGATAACTCTGCGATGCCATCTTTCACAAAAGCGCTGACATACCTCTGGAGGAAGAAATGGTTTTAATGGCACGAAGCAGGACTCGTTGGGGTTGCGGCTAGGTACAGAAATACGACACAAAAATATCTCTTCCTCAGCTGGTGTATTATCCCCCAAAACTCTGAAAATTCACTTGCTACCCCCTTGCTTGGCTGCAGGTCCCTTAGAGGGCTTCCTTTCTACCCTTTGCAGTTTTCCCAGGACAGACATCTGTGTACCCCCCCACAAGCCCAAGGTCTCCAGGACTTCTTAACCAGTGCAAAGGCTTGCAGACCCTCCGGGGGAGCGCCTGCCCACTCGGCACAGAAGGGCACCAACCCGCTCTGCCCGCAGTAAGGCTGCAGTGGGACGCACAGGGCAGAGGCAACAGGTCCACGTCCTTCTTGTGCTGAGGGCTCTGGAGCTGGACCTGTGGGATCGAGACACAGCATCACTTCCCTCCACCTGCTGCCCACGCTTCCTCCTACGCAGCCCAGGATACAGCTGGCATCTCGTTCATACCTGATGCCAAATACTCATTTTTTTGTTTGGTTTTGCAATCACATTTCTAAAGCTAACGTTCAATGCAAACCTCTCATTTCTGAGCCATCACTCAGGATTCAGCTAGCTCTGCTCTCAGTAATGAATAGCAAGATAAAACCAGCAATATCTTGTCAAAAACGTACTAAATGCCAGCAAATCTTATTACGTTAAAGTCAAATATTTTCAAGATATAGAACAAAAAAGCAGAAAGACGTGTGACAAAGAGAAGTAAAATCTATAGCAGAGCATTCCTG